>NW_007734229.1:109467-126193 GCF_000696425.1 Galeopterus variegatus | reverse complement strand
GCGGGGAGCAGTCGGGCTTCACCCCGCAAGTGGGGCTGGGCTGGGGGTGACTCACAGAGCTAGCAGAGTTGGGCTGGTCCGGTGCCTTCCACTCCATTTCTGTGTCATCTCTGCTGATTTACTTGGCCTTTGTTGTCTCAGGCTGCTCGCTCGCACCCGCAGCAGGGCTTGGGCGCTCGGTCTGGCGTGCTTCACTCCGCCTCTATGCAGTCCTTTGCTGGCTTTCCTGGCCTTTGTTGTCTGGGCTGATCGCTCATTCCCGCAGCCGGGCTTAGGCGCTCTCAGGAGTCCTCCTCTGTGTCGGCCCCAAAACCTCGAGCCTGCTGCCGCTTGTTTGTCGATGTAGGATCGTTGTTGAAAGAATTATTCGCCTTTTGTTGCTCTTGGAAATGCAATCAATACTCTGGTATCACAGCGCACAGCTCTCAGGATCGCGCTGTCTCCTGTCATGGCCGCTCCAGACCCGTCACCATCTTAGAGCCTCCACATTTCTTTTTTAATTTATTTCTAAATTTTTCATATTTTTGTTGATATTCCAAATAGGGTGCTTTATATCATTAATTATATCCTCTAACTATGCCATTTTCTATAAAAGCTATTAATTGTACATTAATTTTACCACCTAATAACTTATTAAATTATTTTATTTAGTTACAGAATTGATTCTCTAGGCGTTTCCAAGTATACTATCTTATTACCTTCAAATACACATAATTTTACTTCCTCTATACCCATTCTCATGCATCTAATTCATGTATCTTGTCTAACTGCGCTAGATAATACCTCCAGAACAATGTTGATTATAGTGGTGATAGTTAGGCATCCTGGCTCTGTTCCTGATCTTAACAGAAATGCCTCTAGCATTTCTCCATAACTAAGTTGCACACTTTAGAACTAGATTATATATAGTTTATCATGTTAGTAAATAATCCATAACATCTGATAAAAGGTTAACACTAAGAATATATAAAGAACTCCTACAATTTGACAACAAAAAGACAAAACTCCAATTTTAAAATGAGTAGAAAACTTGAATAGACATTTCTCCAGAGATCTACAAATGGCCAAGTAGCACATGAAAAGATGCTCAATATCATTAGTCATAAGGAAATGCAAATCAAAACCACAATAAGATATACTCCACACCTACGAGGATAGCTATAATCAAAAAAAAAAAATGGAAATAAGTGATTGTGAGGATGTGGAGAAATGAAACCTTCATACATTGCTGATAGGAAGGTAACTTGGTGCAGACACTGTGGAATATGGTTCAGTTGTTACTCAAAAAGCTAAACATGGAATTATCACATGACCTAGCAATCCCATTTCTAGCTATTACCCAAAAGAATGGAAAACAAGAACTCAAACAGATACATATATGCCAATGTGCATTGCAGTATTATTTATAATAGCCACAAGATAGAAAAAAGCAAACTGTCTATCAACAGATAATTAGGAAATGAAAATGTGATACACACACACACACACACACACACATAATGGAATGTACGCAATGGAATATTACTCAGCCATAAAAAAGAATGGAGCTCTGATACATGCTAACCATAAATGAATCTTGATAACATTATGCCAAGTGAAATAAGCCATACACAAAAGGAAAAATAATGTATGATTCCACTTACATAAAAAAACTACAATAAGTAAATTCATAGAGACAGTAGATTATGTGTTACCAGAGGTGCAAGTAGGAGAGAATGGGGAGTTATTTCTCATTGGTTCCATAGTTTCTGTTTAGGATTAAAAAAAAGTTTTGGAAATAGATAAAGGTGATAGTATGAAATTGTGAATGTAATCAATGGTACTGAATTATATACTTAAAATTGGTTAAATGGCAATATTTAAGTTATATATATATATATATTTACCACCATAAAAATAAAGAATACATCAGTTTAAATTTTCTTGAGTATTTTTATTAATAATGTGTATTAAATTATGTTGAAGCCTTTCTCAATATCTATGAAGATAAAATCCATGATTTTTTTTCTTAAATCCATAAATATGCTGTTTTCTAATGAGAAATTTCCTAATATTGAACCAAACTTGCACAACTGGAATAATTCCCACTTGATCATGGTATACTCTGTATTACTGTGGTACTTGATTATATTTGCTAATACTTTCTTTAGTATTTTTCCATCAATATTTATAAGTGAAATTGGTCTGTAATTTACTTTTATAGTACCATCTTATCAGTCTATGCATAATGTTATATTTACTTTATAAAAATAATTAGAAATTTTTCCTCCATTTTCAGTACTCTGGTATGATTTATGTAGCACTGGAACCACCTGATTGAAGATTTGGTAGCATTCTTCTGTGAAAACTTCTGGGCCTAGTGCTTTTTGTAGGGTATTTTCCTGATAATTTTCTCTATTTCTCCTATAGCAATCAATCTCTTTAGGCTTTCTATCTTTAATGAGGTTAATTTTGATAATTTTTATTTTCCTAGAAAATTATCTGTATTACCTTGCTTTTCAAATTTGTTAGCTTACAAATCTGAAAAGTGGCATCTTTTGCTTTTTGTAATCTTTTTTTTTTGCCTTTCATGATTTCCTATATTTTAACTATAATTTCACCCTGCCACTTAATATTTTGGGTATTTTAGCTTTTATCTTTGATTTCTTGATCAATTTAACTAATGTTTGTATTTTATATTAATTATTTTTAAACTATATTTAAAATCATTAATTAGACCAACTCTTTTTTAATTAATGGTGTGCAGGTAGACTAGGTATGGGGCATTGGAAAGCCATGTGTCTTACTTTTTAAATCTGCCTATTACTTCAGAAAAAAATAAAAGGGAATGGAATAAAAAACTAATGAATACAGAGTAGCAAAATCTTGAAAATTCTAGAATCTAAGTAATGGGTATATGTGGGTTCATTATACCATTCTCCCTAACTTTTTGTATGCTCAAAATATTTTTATAATACATTTTATTAAGTACCCCTTATACATTACACAAAGTAAAGATTCTTTGCAATTCATAAGCTTATCTTTAAAATAAAGCACCTCTTCCTTTGTGGAGTTAAGCCAACTGGTCATTAACAACTTATTGTGAATTATTTTAATCAGATATCAAATAATTTAATCAAATCTTTTTCCTTCTATCACCTAAGATCACTTGTACAAAGGACCTATTTGATGAGAGGAGAGGAAGCAAGGGTAATTTTAGAGAATGAGACATTTCAGAAAGGGCAACCAAAGACATCAACAGAATTGAAGAAGGGATAGCAACTTATACCTGAAAACTAAATATGGCTTTTTTTGAAAATTTTTCTAGTTTTTTGTTATCACTTCAAATCCTTTCATGTACTTTCTTAGCTTTCCTCAGAGCAGCCATCTCAGACCCTGTCTTACAAATGGTCAAGAATATAAATGGATTCATACTGTGCTTTATTACTACTTGTAGTCTTCTGGAAGACTTTTGTTCTCTTTCTACCCATAGTGGTAATAATTACTAACAGTTGTTCAGTACTTCATATGATAGCACTTGATATAATATGATATACATTGAACTAAGTTCTTTAAATGTATAAATCACAATAATATTTGCAAGTCTGTGGAATGAAACCAGAGAAGTTAAGAAAATTCCTCAAGTTCAAAGAGCTAATATGTAGTAAAAATAGCATTCTAACCCAGACAGTCTGAGTCCAGAACCTGTACTCTTAACCACTAAGTTGCTGTTTACTAAATATATTTCTATTTTCTGTAAATGTCACTTAAAATTCTGTCTGAGAGGACACAAAAGTATGATTCCTCAGATTTGCAAAAATATGTGTAAGTCCTCCCTCAGCAAAGTTAGAGAGAAACTCTGCCAGAGAAGTAGCAAAATAAAATCAAAAGACCTAAGCTATAATTGTAGCCCTATAAGAGACTGTTAGTTGGCAATCCAAAAGCCACTCATAATCCCCTGCTCGCTCAACTGCTTTCCACTAGAGAAGCTGGAAAGCAAAACATTGGCTTTACTTGTCCCTTTTGCAAGTAGGATCCTTGTCCATACAACCTAGTTACAAACAATGAGTCATAGGAGAAAGCCTACTGTGGGGCTGGAAAAGACTTCTTACCGTGATTTAATTTTTTTAAAAAAGTATACAAGGAATAATGCTCTGTTATGCATAGTCCTCCACTCCCTCTCTTAAAATATGGGACTGCTGTGGCCATCTTATAATGATGAAGGGAAAGCCAGAAGATCTGCAGGCGTGCAGATCAAGTACTAATATTGTTAAACTCCTATACGAACACCAGAAAACACTTACCTCCAGACTTTTTGTTATGTGAAAAAAATATTAAACACCTGTTTCTTTAAGCTACAGTGTACTGAGTATTTTGTTTTGTTTGTTTTCTCTTTTGTTGTTGATAATTACAGCCTAAAACATTCCTAACCTATGCAAGTTTCAACACTTAATAATTATGACACTCAAAGTAAAACTGAGCCACAATTTCCTCATGTGATGCAAAGACTAAATGAGATAACATGTGAGAAATAGTTAGCTTTTTATACATAGTGAGTTTCCTGCTAAAAAACAGTTTAATCTAAGATATAAATGTTTATCATGCTTAGCATCAAAGAATACATTGGTGGAAGAACCTAAATTTTAGTCATTGTCACCAAAGGATCCTTGCTTTAAGGCAAAGTACCTTAGGAGTTTGAGAGGACTGTGTGCTATGAACTAAACTATGTCTTCCCAAAATTCATATGTTGAAGCCCCAACCTCCAAAGCTATGATATCAGGAGATGGGGCCTTTGGGAGGTAATTAGGTTTAGGTGAGATCATTAGGGTGGTTTGAGAGGACTGTGTGCTATGAACTAAACTATGTCTTCCCAAAATTCATATGTTGAAGCCCCAACCTCCAATGCTATGATATCAGGAGATGGGGCCTTTGGGAGGTAATTAGGTTTAGGTGAGATCATTAGGGTTGGGCCCTCATGATGAGATTAGTGTCCTTATAAGAAGAGTCACCAGAGAGCTCCCTATTGTCCTTCCTGACCCCCAACCACTACACCCCCTCCCTCTGCCATGTGAGGATGCAGGGGGAAGACAGCTATCTGCAAGCCAGGAAGAGAAACCTCACCAGAAACCAAATCAGCAAGCACTTCAGTCTTGGACTTTCCAGCCTCCAGAACTGTGAGAAATAAATCTCTGTTGTTTTAAGCCACCCAGACTATGGTATTTTGTTATGGCAGCCAAAGGTGACTAAAATACTATGTGTTCAGCTCCTCTTACAAAGAAGCAGATAGGACAGAAAGGAAAAATTACACTGCTAAATAAAATCTGGCATCTTCCACAAATAGTTAACAAAGGTAAAATGCTCTTCATAGGCTACCTACTTTCTATTTATCCCTCAGCCTATAACTGCTCCAAAGGCTCCAAACCTTCTTTAGATCTGGGGTGAAGAAAGAAAAACCCACATTCATTTATCTTCTACATAAATCTAAAGGAAGTGTAGAACCTTACTTGATAGCCAATTTTCCTTATAGCTTACTGTATAGCAAGAGAGTCGATCAAAATGGGTTTGGAGTTGCTCAATATGATTTCAAATTCAGGTTCTACCAGTTATTAACTTTGTGCCCTGATTAGCCAATTTTATCATTTGCAAAGTAAGAATAGTACCTACATCATACAGTTATTGTGAATACTGAAAGATGTCATATGTAAAAAGCACTTAACCAGTACCTGTAGAAAGTACTTGATAAATGTCACAGCCAAAATAAATAAAAATCAATGATGGGAACAATGATGAGCAGTCCAGACAAATTTTACCCAAATCTTATGAAATTCTGAGTCACTTTACCTCAACCATTTAAGAGGAAAGATAGACTTCCTTCTTTTTCTACTAGTGTTTAGCCTAGCTTATTTTCAAAAGGCCAAAGAATCAAAACAAAATTTTAAAGCAAAGAAAATATGTAGTTTATTCTGGGTGCCTTTCATTTAAATAAAATATCCCAAATGAAACCTAATTATTACCTACCTGAGAGCTTTCAAGTTAAATAATGTTTCAAACACCTCAACAAGACATAATTGCCTAATGAGTTTATTATCCTATAAACACTACGTAATTATGACCTGTGGTACAAACATAAAGCAATACAAGCTACTTTCTTCCCACAAATACATACTTCATCTGATCAAAACTATACACTAGAAGATATTACTCAGAGCTCACAACTTAGATGCCAAGCTTTCTAACAGGCCTTAACTTGCACCTGCAAATGATTGGTGAATACTATTCTTCCAGGTAAAAACTAAATCGAGCAAAGAGATTTGGGGCCCCAGAACATCAAAACTAAGTTTAGAGATTGAAGAAAAAAAATAAAGAGGCAGGGGGGTCAGGAAGGAGGAAGGGGAAGCAGTAGTCAACCTACATGGTATAAAAACATGGGGGGAAAAAACCAAGATGAAAATAACATGTTTTTGCCAATTTGAACATGGATGAAGATAAAAATCACACATCATTTTATCAAATAAAGACTCAAGTCCCAAATTACAGCAAATTTTTATAGATTATTGAATGAGACTCAAATACAGACCTAGATCTAATGGGGTAAAGAAAATTCAGAAGACTCCAAAATGGAGATCCCAGACAGAAACCACTAGTAGACCAAGACTTCATGTTCTTGTTCTTATATGCATAGGTTTGAACCATAAATGATGAGTCAATCCCATAGAGGGAAAAGAAAACACAGGGAGACTAATGTGAACTGAGCCAAACATTAAAATGCTTCTGTGAATATCATTTTTTCTCTTAGAAGTTCTAGCCACAGTGAAATTGTAGGACTCTTGCTTCTTGCACTAGAATGCAGTGCTTTCTACATTACCATTCTTTCACTGTGAAAGATTTAATTTATTTCAGAAACAACAGAAATGTCCCACTATTGAAATAGTATAGTTGACACACCCTAAATATTACAAAGGGAATTACAGAAAAACAAGTCCAAAGGACAAAAACTGGATACTATAAACTGAGATCTAAAGTCATTCAAATTCCTAAGAAACTTGTTTTTGGATTATTTCAAACCTTTATGTGACTTTATTTTTACTTTACAACTAATTTTGAGAAATTTTGAGTAAATCAATAATCCCTTTCTCTAGTTGCTAAACTATCTTTTGAAAATAATACTATTTAATGCCTTACTAAAAGTAGATACCTAATTGCTGAAGACTTTGGCTACTGTGGTTATATCCCTTCATATGCTAAATATTACCGCACATACTGGAATTTCATCTTCATAATTACACTGTTGTTTATTAAATATTATAATAGAGGTTTCTTGCCTAACTTCAAAAATATCATGCCTTTGGCTCCTCAGAGAGTCAGATAAAAACTTACATTTTTGAAACAATAGTATTTTAAATAAAATATGCTATGTCTATATGCTGAGGGTAGATACAAATTGCATAATTTAAGTATTGTACAATAAAATACATCCAAAGCCTAATTTCCCAGTTTTATTTGAGTTAGTTTTTGAAAATCAATCAACTTTTTCTTAATTCATGAACATAAAAATGCCAGTTTAGTTAATATGTATTTTATACATTATAGCTCCATCACTGAGTAATGAAATTCTATACCAAAGAGGCATACTAAGTCTTAAAGGACCTACATTCTGATGCCACACTCAGATTTTTCTTAGGATAATTTAAATCAGAAAAGCATGAAGACGATCTCAAAATGACCCAAAGCTTTGGTCCACCCATGTCGTTTAAACACATCTTCCAATGTTAAAGCAAACAACAAAATCTATCAAGAAATGACTTGATAAAAAATGAGCAGTTTAGTTTCTGAATGCATGACTCTACACCATAAACATGTGTATATGTTTTAAGTGTTTGTGTAAGAGTTAAACGTTTCCTTAGAAATGTCAGTTTTTTCAAAAATGCAGATAAAGTAATTTTGATGCCAAAAATGGTATCAAATTATTTTTCCCACAAAAATTTTGGATTTGGTCTTTGATTTATCAAAAACAGAGACCTTTGTGAGAAAAGGAGCACTCAAATTGGTTAGCCCACCGAAAGGCTAAAATAAAATAGAAAGTTATAATACTTTATTTGAGCTGATCTTTTATAGGAACCGTATGTATGACTTTCACTTTCTAGAAAGTGGTTTTCTCTTGAACAAACATCAGAACCATTCATCATAATATAATTGCAAGTTGTCAGTCAGGGCCGCACCCTTCACTTTGTGGCAAACCGCCAACACATCTGTCAGAAGCACTCATAAGCTTCCGTGTGTCATTGTAATCCTCTACAAAGAGAACAAGCCCATTCACCGATTTCACATTTTCCAAACGAAACAATGACTTGCTTAAAACCCAGTCCAAATGAAATTGTTGTGTTTCCCTATAGACCATTAGCTACTTTCTCACCAGTACTGATCACAGCAGTAGTTAAAGGAAATCATGCATCTTGTATACAGTTGAATTCTTTATGCACTGAATACACATTTTTAAAAACAAGGAGAGGTGTCCATGTTGTGTGGTTATGTGTATAAACATACATCATGTATATATTCTTTTTTGCTTATGAGAGAGACTGTAATGACATATTGCAGTAAATTCCTTTTCCTTAAAACTGTCCTCCATTGTCAAACACCACATACTGATAGAAACCAAACCCATTTTAGTAAGAACAAAATGTACTCTGGAGTTACAGCAGGTCAGCTCAATTATTATTGATTTAAATCATCCTTACAATCTGAAAAATATCAGCTCTCAACATAATAGCATTGTGGACAAAGCATAAAATTCCTTGTAGCTTTCATCAAATGAGAGTTAAAGACAGCTCTTTTATTCAATGTACATGTGACCTTCCAGTGAAAATTCCAAGTACTAGAAGTAAAGTCTAATAACTTTAATACCAACACAAATAAAGCCCTTATTAGAAAAAAAAATGGATCCAAGGAGCCAAATGTTCACGTCATAACTTTTTAAATTGTTTTTAGTTGTATACATGTGTTCTTGCTATGTCTCCATTCAAAAGCAGAGATCGAACTACTATGTCAAAAAAGCTTTTCTGTGTTTATTATCTGCAGATTTGAATGAAAGACACATGAATTACTGGTATTAAAGATATGAATATCATTTTCCTACAACATAATCACACATATACACACACATATTTGTACATATTATACATATATATCAATATATATAATTTTGTTTCTCAGACAAAATTAAAGCTTTCAGAAATGATGGAAGTGATGGAAACAAAACCCAAACCCAGTAAAATTTTATTGGTTCTCAGTCATCAATAACATACATACAAGGATACTTCAAAAAGTTCATGGAAAATAAAATTAAAAGATAACATGAATCTTTCCCTGAACTTTTTAAAGTACCTTCTCATTTAATAAACTATATGGTGACTATACCAAGCCCACAGATTTCATATAATATCTGTTAATATAATACTTAAATCAGGCATGTGATTTCAATACTTTATCTTATTTAAACTTCATTTAATATGTTATTTTGTGGTGTCAACTAAGTGATAATAACATCCCAATATTACAAAACATTTAGAGAGGTTAAGTGACTTTCCCATACAACAATATAAATACCTTTTTCCAGATTCCAAAAAAGTCATGGTATTATGTGTATTTTCACTGAGTTATATACAAACACAATTATACACGTTAACATTCATGCAAGTTATAATATATATACACAGGCTTATACTAAAAAGAACACTACAGATTTGGGAGATGCAGGACATACAATAATGCAGAGTAGTTGCAGGAAAAAGAAAAAAATTTAATTTAGAATGCCTATCTCATGAATCTCAACTAATAAATTTTAGCAGCAATATTTACATACATTCATTTCATAATGAAATTCATAGTAATGAAATCCAAATATAATACCTCACATCCATCCCTTCCACTGAGGTGAGGAGATAGATACAATTAAGTAATTCTCTTACTGAGCTATATAAAAGGATAATAAAATATCTATATTTGATAAAAGGATAATGAAACCATGCCTGACAGTCTTTATTGGAAAAATATAGATATTTATTTGTTTTAACTCTCATTAATAAACTAGCAGATTTTCTGAAATCAAGGTAAAGTTTTTTTTTTAAAATCTGCTTACAAATTTAACTCTCAGAACATTACATATGGAATGATTGTGGGAAAATATAGATATTTATTTGTTTTAACTCTCATTAATAAACTAGCAGATTTTCTGAAATCAAGGTAAAGTTTTTTTTTAAAATCTGCTTACAAATTTAACTCTCAGAACATTACATATGGAATGATTGTGGTGTGGGGATTAATACAAAATAATCTTGAATATGGAAAGTAACTCTATCAAATTGACAAGCTCTGTTTCTGGATACCTTTATTTTAAAATGGTACACACACATACTCATACGTAATAAACATAAAACATTAACATAAGAAGAACCTGCTAAAAACACTAAAAAATTATTTACGTGGCTTTAACTTTATTTCAATTAAAGCTGTTAGAGCTTATTTAAAATAACGTTTTATTTTGATTTTACACTATTAAGCACTACACAGCACAAGAAATTTTCTCAAGTAAATGACACTAGTGGACCTATAACAAGAATAGTTCTATTTGCCATATTTTCTTGTTATGCCAAAAAGGAAACTCCATTCAATAGTGATAATGTTCTATAATTTCAGTTACTTTAAAAAAAAAAGAAGTCCTCTAGATCCATGTAATTCTCCCTCAAACAGGTATGGTTTAAAATAATACAAGTATTCCTGATACCTTGAAAGAAAGATTTGCTGAAAAATATAAAAGATGACCACGTTCAAATTATAATTATGCACAGTTTTTAGTGCTGATATTTAAATAATGTGCTCACACTTAATAATGACATGGAATACTTCTTTCTTCTTAGACTAATATTTAACAAAAAAAGAAGTGTCATTTTCAACCCTAAAATGTTAACTCCAATTATCTAAAACTATAGATACCCTCTCTTTCAAGTCTACCAAACTTTCTCTGGTATCTACTGTAGTAGAGAACTACTAATCAAATAACCTAATTAACAGAGTTACTACATTCATAGTACATGGGTTATTAATTTTCCATAGAATTTAAGTTATTTGATACTGAACATAATTTAGATTTTATTGCTTCAAGAATGACTTCATAATTTTCAAATGTCATTGTCATTAGTCAATAGGCAATAATATTTGCTAAAATAGTGTTCTGACGGAATACAGATAAAACTAGTTTTAACTGTAAGTAGATATAGAAATATTTTCAAACTCTTATATTTCAAAGATGTTTTAGTTCTCCTGTACTCTTTATTCTATATTCCTCTCCTTATTCATACTTGTACTACAGAACTTACCATTTTATTTTAATACAACTCTATATTCACTCATCCAAGAGATATTTATTACCTCCTGTGTCCCAAGAAATATGCTAGGTTCTGGGAAGAAAAAGATAAATAAGGTGTCCATCCTGGTTGAGGTTCAGTTTAGTAGGGAATACAGGCACATCATCAGGCAAATACGGAAGTGTGTTAGAAGTGCTATAGTAGGGGAAGTACAGTTGCTATAGAAACCTATGTGTGTCAGTCTGCCCCCATATCCATGTGAACCTACCCCCATTATTCCCCTTGTGAGCCTCTGCTGGTTCAACTGTATTGTATTCAAGTTTCTGTCCCATGAGCTTATCACTGTGCTCATTTAATTTGCTGAATACTTTGAATTATTTTTCAATAATGATAAAACATGTGTCCTAAACACTAAAAACCTTCTTACCTCTTCTTATTTATGACCATTAGCACATATCTAATGTTTATAAAAAGCACATTGTATATGCTTCAGTTGTAAATTATATTTAAATTATAATTTGTTATATGAAACAGACTATTTCTAGATTTGTTTGGGAGAGTAGGTACAGTCAAGCGAGGCTAACTGAACCACAGATAAAACATACCTGCCAGTTTTCTTTTATTAAATATGAGAAACAATCTAAATAACATTAAAATCTCAGTTAACTAGACTACAACAAACATAACACTAATTAACTAGATATTTATATTGAATCAATAGAAAAGAATAATTGTAAAAAATTAAATTGTATGAAATTTTAAAATGTTAGGATGTTCTTCAACTTTCCAGTGGTTGGCACTGTACCTTACATAAAATGAATTCAATTAATGTTTGTGAATGAATGAATAAACAATTCACCCAGTTTTCTATACATTCCATCCTGCTGTATCATATGATAATCAAAAAGACTCAGTGATATCTCTGATGCTGAATCAATAAAAACTCATTCAGTTATACTACCTATATTGATCTACTATGGCAGGAAAATTACCTAAAGTTTTTGTAAACATTTTCAGTGGGTATGGGAAAAAGTTTTCTGATGAACTCTTAAAAATAATATCTGTTTGTATTTTACCTTCTTAGCTCCCAAGTAAACAAATTTTGTTGTTGAAAAATAATAAATTTCTGTTATATGCCTTATAAAATGATAAAATATATTGTTTCAAAGTAAAAGAACCCACAAATTCAAGAAAATAATCTTCGTGAAATATAGCTTAATATTATAGTTTTTAAAGCCAAACAAAATGAATGTCCAATCATTTTCTTATTTAGTCCTTCTTGAGAGAATTTCCTTCGCTAACAACAGAATGTCTTTTACAGACTCCCAGGATCCACAGTGATTTTCAGAATAAGGTGCTAGATAAAAGCATCTCAATATATACTGGGGTAAATGCAGCTTACCATTGTGGCTAAGCAATGACAACAATAAAAGTTTAATGAAGTTTTAATCACTGTCAGTGACTTCCCAACAGGCACACCCGATAGCCAGAAATTGTTAATATATACCAAGAAGGACAGGAATACTCCAGGATATCCACATGACCCAACTGCAGGTCAAAGTGCCTTCACTAAGATATTACTATATCTAATATGATGATCTGTATGTTCCATAGGTACTTATGAGCCACATGAATTGTTAATGTGGCTTTAAAAAAATAAGAAATACTAACATATTCTGAGAGAGTATGAAATGCTTTTATCATACTCTTCTTATTTCATGTGCCCTGTGCCTATTTTTGATCTTTTAACTATTGTAGCCTCATGCTAATATTTGACATAAAGAGTACAAATAAAAATATTAATATCTGTTAGATAATAGTAACAGAAATTTGGGTGTCTATTTTATTGTTTCCTATGTGTTTACATATTTTACAATTTACATTTTCAAACTGAACTTTAATCAAACAAAAAATGTGGTAGAATAGATGAAATATTGATAATTTTTGAAATTAGATGATGGGTCCATAAGGGCTCATCATACACTTCTCTCTACTTTTGTGTAGGTTTGAAACATTTTCTATAATAAAAGCTTTTTCTTTTTTTTTTTTTTTTTACCACAAAAGGGATTGTTTTGAAAAATACAAGAAAAAAAGTTAAATATGACAGTTTTTCAAGCAACATGAAAACACAAATATACTTTCTTGTTGCTTTTGTTACATGGTCATACAGATGAATCTCTGAAATGTAACACTGTTTTGATAAAATGAATCACTCAAGACAAGAACATAAATTTATTAAAGTACTTAGGCACAAGGAGATGTGCTATATTGTACTACACCATCTCTTTCTTTCAGTCTCTCCTCCTTTTAATAGTCTGTCTGTGTCTCTCTCTCACACACACACGCTCCTCCTAAACTAACTATTCCTGTCCTAAAAGACCACCTCACACCCCACAGACAAACTAACATGAGTCAAATAAAGCACAAGCCGACTGAATTCACCCAGTCCTAAACAGATGAGCCTGTAATGCAAGTTAGCTCAGATGGCCCCATTACATTGCACTATTTCACCTAGACACCATGTTTATCATGTTGAATGGCAATACAGAAGAACAGAAAGAACACTGAAGTAAGTACCAAGTGACCTAAATTTCTACCCCAGCTCCCCATTAACCAGCTATTCAATATATTAATCATTAATTTCCTCACTTCTAGAACAGCATAAGAATATCTGCCCTTCCTCCCACTCAGAACTTTTATGAGATTCAAGTAACACATGTGAAAACCCTTTACAAATTGTTAACTGCTATGTACAATTAGAACATTATTAACCTAACAAACTGATACCCAGAGAATTCCTGGTACATCCATTTTCACAAAGTAAACCTATTATACATTTGACCCAAGACACAGAAGTGTTGTAGGTCCTTGGGTACTGTCAGGGGGTTCCTGATTTTCCCACTGACTCTGAAATAATGAGCAGGAAGAAGAAATGAAATTTAAAATGTCTTGAAGCTCGTGTATATGTAATTCGAACGTGAAGAGAGAGAGAGAGAAGGGGAGGAGTTGAGTTTAAGTTTCCTAGCAACAGTGTCTCCCACCTTCATATATACCCTTCAGGCTTTGGGCTGCTTTTCATACTTTATGGTTACACTAGCTATTCATTAACCTAATTTATCCTGAAAAAATGTTCAGGAGAGGGAGCAGAGAAAAAGCAGGAGTACAGTGTAATTTCCCAAGGTCCAATATTCCCTGAGAATGGCCCTGATTCAGAAGATTGTCTTCCCATCATATCCAATTTCTTCAAACCCTTGCTCAACTCCAGATTACGCTAAGGCCTGGTCTATCAACATATTTGAATTTATAGTTATCCTACTCTGGATCAGTCACCTAAATACTTCATTCAATTTTTGTCTAGATGGCCAGGTGCACCTGCTCTTTTGATTTGTTTCTCAATCCCATTTTTACAATTCCCAGTCTCGTAACAAGATGATTTGTGGGCTTTGTGCTTGTTAACTTGGGCATTAGACATACTAAGTACAAGAAAAAGTAGTTATCAGAAGTGGATACCAAAGTGGAGAAAATGGATATGATCAAAAACTAGAATTTTCTTCAAACCACTGAAATGCTAAGCATTGCTACATTCCTATATCATTTAGTAAAATGCTTTGGAGCCCAGTCATTCATTCATTAATTATCCTAAGAAAAACTTATGGCACATACTACAATGTAAGCCTATGAGGGTTTGTCGGTAGTATACCTGGCAGTGAAGTTTCATAACAGTTCAGTTGGCAAAGAGTACACTCTTGATTCCCCAGTATTTCATGATGTCTCTACATAGAAGTTATTCTTTCACAAAGGGAAAGTATTTTATACAATACTTTCTTTTCCAGAACACATCCAGAGATCCATGATTCTGATTTTTCTCACATTTATTTCTCAATCCTATTAAACAAATCATATTTAATATGAATATATCCAATGTATACAGTTTTACAAATTAAAATGAAAGCTAATTTTTGACTTTGGCTTTTTAAAATTCCAACTCACAAACTGATGGGTATCTAAAGGTCAGATAAAATATCACAATGAATTCTGAGTAGTAAATATCTGTATATTAATGTGCTTATTGAGAAAAATCAAGTAATGGCATTAAAAATTATTGCAAGAGTTAGAAAAAAAATTTTAATTAACCAAGAAAAAATTTTCCATTAACTATTTGTGTAGTTAAAACAATTATTGCTCCCTACTAAAATCAGTTACATGAAGTAAGGTTAAGATTGTTCTCAACATTTTTAAACAAGATCACCTAACAGTGATTGGGACAAAAATAATTTCATACAACACCCAGATTGTGTGAATGAAAATTGAGGTACAGCATGTGTGACTAGACCTGTATATATTAATTGACAAGTTTGGCATACTTTGGGGGATTCTATAATCTAAATAGCATAGCTACATCAGGATTTTCACCTTCTAAATAACTAAGGTTTTCAGCAGGCAGTAAACAATGTGAGTTTGAAAAGAACTGGGGTATCTCACTTTTATCTTTTTAATCAAGAGTCAGATTGCTATGCCTAAAGATATTTTCCCTCTTCAACTTAAAGAAATGAATATGTCAGATTAGATAAATCACTAGACAGCTGCTAACAAAAACCCTAGGTGTGCCTCTTAATTTACTAAAGCCCAGATGCATCCAAATCAAAGAATAAAAGAGCACATAAATGACAAATCCCCTAGAAAACTTTCTGGGTACATTTGGGCTTTATTCAGGGGCTATCAATTCTGTGTCTGACAAACCAGTCCTGGATCTCAATCCATGTAAAAAACATAAAAGCAGAAGCTGATTGCCCCAAGAGGAAAATGGGGTTTATCATGGGCCTAAAGTTCAGCTGAATATGCTACGATGGCTATGTCCCAAAGAACACCAATACGCATCTTCAAGAAAAGAACATAATGATGGAAATGGACTTAACGTATTGCCACAATAACTCTGCTGGGAGCTGAGGCCTAATTTAGGGTGATTAGATATAAAGTCTTTTAACAAGCATAATTTTAATAAAGTATAAAACCTGAAACTTCCTACACCTGCAATGATTTGCCATGTTTTAATTTCAATCGCCACATTCACTGTACTATATTTACACAATGGACTAAGTCAACCCAGACACACTGCCTCTTACAGTAGCAAGAACGTGCCTTCCTCTAGGGCCATGAATCTTCACTTCTGACAAACAGAACCAAAGCACAACAAGATCTCTCAAAAGTCTGAGTGAATATAAATATCTCATAATCAAAGAGAGAACAAAGTAGCTTCCAAGTTTTCTTAGTTGGTGAATTATTTCCACCTGAAACTTATGAAATCATCCATTTTTATGACACTTTTAATAGTAATATTTGGGATTATCAGCATGATAAACTTCTCACCTATTCATCTTTTACTT
>NW_007734229.1:84467-106967 GCF_000696425.1 Galeopterus variegatus | reverse complement strand
CCATGTGCTAAAATTTTAACCCTCAGCATCAAACCAAAAGACAGATTAACATTGAATCTAACAGATTGCACTAAAGTAAATATAATTTTTAAATCATTTAAACCGCTTAATCTCATCTCAATCACATCAAATATTTAGAGCAAACATATTTCCATCTTTCATTTAGAGTTTAAATAGGCACAAAGGAGAAAAAATCTAATTAAATATATAACATTAGATATGGTTTTGTAAATTGCCAATGCTTTTTAAAGTTAACATTTTAAAGGTACTGCATCACATTTAACAAAAATATTTCAAAGAAGCAGTTTTTGGTAGAACAACCACGATGTTCTCAGACTGCATAACATGAGAAAGTTATGTTTTCCTGCCCTATCCCTATGTTGTAGGTAGCCCACTGTATCCTTTTGTAATAGAAGATGAAAGAAAATGGAATTTAACTGTTGGAACTAGTTACACTGATAAACAGCAACAACGTGGACATTACTGATAGATGAGAAAAGGCTTTGTTATTTGTAGAAACTTAGGCAGAATAAATTCTATCTAATTGTTTCCTTATTAAACAACTACTGTAAACATTTTTTTAAAAGATCAGTAATCATTACTAAAAGAGCTCTGCCCTACTTGTTTCTGCTGTTTATTTCTTTCAGACACTTGAGCTAACTTGAGCTCAACAAGCAGATTATCAGAGGCATCAAGTCACCTTCCCATCTAAAAACAGCACTCTCACTACATTCTTTTGGCAATGCATCTTTAATTAGGGGTGGAAGATGGAGAATTTTATTACAAAGGAGAAGAATGGAGATGTGACTCTTACAGGCCTAAGTGCACAGCTCCACACCCTCAAAGGAAATCCATGTGAAAATCCAACCAACAAACAAAAAATCTACCTAAATAGCCACTCTCTCAAGAAATTACATTTTATTTCTCGTACCCAGTATTGGGGCATGGGGGTTGGGGGTAGTGGTCATCACAGTGAAAGTTAGCTGGGCCCCTATATGTTCCTATGCCAGCATTGTTCTGAGGCTGTCAAAAACCTAGAGCAGGATTATTCTCTGCAATCAAATGTAAACTTAACACCAACTTGCTTATTTTATTTTTCTCTCTCCACACATAAACTAATTAGAAGCTTATACATGTATTATAGCAGCCTTGATAAAAACAAAACCCTAGAAATTAGAAAACAAAACTTTAGGAGTTTTAGGTAAGCATACTAATAGTTTGAAATTCAAGAGGACGATCTGATTCTCTTTCTTAAATGATTTTCAAATTAAGCATGGACAAATCTGTAAGAGGGGAGCTTCTTCCTAGGTGAGATTCTCAATTGGCCTTCCAAATGACATTTCAGATAATCCATCAGGATAGAAAAATTGCCATATGATATCACTGTTTTTGTCCAGGAATTGTTATTTTTCAAAGTGTTGGTCTTCATTTGGTGTACATGCCAGGTTTTACTTAGATCTAGGAATAAGTGGCAGCTTTCAACGTCTGTGGGCATTTGGACATCTTTATTTTATTTCTAAATTTCTACTTACATTTTTAAAGTCTCCTTGGTATTTAGAATTTTTAAATGTTAATGTGGTGTGGTTTATATAGCTCTATGAAATCTCAAATTGTCTTACATTAAATGTTTAACACTAAGGAAACAGTCATTTCTGGAAAACTCGAATGCTAGAAAAGTCTGTGTATAGTCCAAATAGATATTTAAATGGAGTTTCCAATTTTAATGCTGTTATAATGGCTAGTGCCATTTTATAAAATTCCAAGATTGCATGCTTTGAGAATTAACAGCATTCAACATTTTCTAGAATCTTTAAAAACACTGAAAAAAAATGTTTTTATTTGTCATTACAGAATATGGAAAGAAACTAACATAGCTTATTTATGTCTTCTGAATTGTTTAAGAGGATTTTAAGATATGAGTTAAAAGAATTTCATAATCTTAATTTCAATTTCTCCTTTTCATTTAATAGTAGACATTCATTAGGACCCACACACTGTAATAAATTATAATAATTTCAAACAAGAATTAAATTACTAGGTACCTAGTGAAAGAGCCATTTTTTCTTAGGTACCCTGTAATCTAACTGTCAGATTTAAAATCTATTCCCAATCAACTCTTCACAACATTCACATTTATTCATCTATGTTAAATTAATAAAAGGTGTGAATAATACTGACAAAATTGATCATTATTGTTCATGTAGATTTAGAAAATTATAAGGTAATCTAAAATGTAAAAGGAATTGGGAGAAACTATTAAGGTTCTTATAAATAAATTCATCCTATGTTATTTTTTCAAATCAAGACTGAAACTTCTATGAGACTTATTTAAATTGACTATGAAAGCTATTTGATAAATTGTATATTTTTAGAGCATAAACCATTTTCATTATTTTTGACAAATATCAGTACAAGGACTCTACTATAGCATTAGGGTTCAACAAATACTTTAGGAAGCTATGCCAAAATGATGTTGGAGAGTAAAACCTCATAGTAGTCTGAGACAGTTTATAGCCAATGCAATTTGATGAAGAAAAGACACAAACACAAGGAATCATAAAAAAGAGATAGCCCTCACAGAAATAAATACCATCTCCTTCATTTTTTCTCTAAATACAATAATGTAGGTATAATTCTTACCTGGACTACCAAGATAAATACAATTCTATTGACTAACGTCCCCAAACAGAACTCCCTTTATGGAACAAGTTTGCACACTTACTATATTTCCTACTGTCTAACTTTGCTGACCCTCTCCTCTTTAACTGGCATCCCTGAAGATAAAGTAAAGCATGTCAACATCTGTTCCCATTCACACCGATTTTAATTTACCAAAAGAGCTTTGCTATTTTCAGAGCAGACTCCAGAGCACAATGACAGATTTAGGGCCTTTACTGGGGTTGCATTTCTAGTGTGTCAGCATTTCCTACTCACCAAGAGTAAATTCCAGGGGGTCACAACAAAGGAATAGCTGAAATTCAAACTTCATTATAGAGATTTTTCCCACCCTTACTTATTTCATCATAATTTAAACTACCAACATGCTGTTCTATTTAGTGAGGCATCATTGGTGCTGTACGGTAAGTGGACTAAAATTATCTAGTCCTGAGGCAAAAATGAAGGTCCTTTAGTCCCTTCCTGTGGAGCTCTACGTACATAATTACCTCTTCCAGAACTGTATATCTGACTGAAATTTAATAACCATAATATAACAATTTTATAACTCTTTACATTTGTAAAGTACCATATGCTTTTTAAAACAGTTTCACATACTTAATCTCTGTTTCATAATTTGATCATAGGTACTGAGTTTTAAGTCACAAATATTATTTCCAACCTAAGATTTCCAAAGTTATGTGTTTTTTATACCATTCTTTGTTCAGACATTTTAAATACATGTAAAGAAAGTCACTCTCACACCATTCCAGTTCCCCTGGATAATTCGGAGTTTTTAAGACACAATACGAACAGCAACTTGGAGAAACAATGCACAAGTTGTGTTGTAATCAAATAACAACTAAGACATGAGCAGCTGAGAAGGAAGATGGGCAACGGAATGCCATACAGCAATCAGCACTGTTGACTAATCAGAATTTGAGACACTAGAAGGTAATAAGGGTATTATAAAGAATAGCTTATTGAGGGAGCAGCTGTTTATGTGTAGCTCACTGTTTAAATGAGTTCCACTAGATTGCCATGGTATGTTTTGGTGAAAATGTTTAACTCCTTTTAAAATGATCATTAGAGAAGAAACAGCAAGTACCAGTGGCAAGCTTGGAGATATTAAAACACCAACTAAGATTTAACAGCTTTAGAACAGTTATCTGGGAATTTAGAAATTGTATGAAATGCCAATTCCAATGACCTTTGAAGTCAAAAGTACTTAGGTACTTTTTCTCTTAAAAAGCTTACAAGTTAGGTCTGGGCACCATCATTACTGGGTTGCTATGGGCATAAAGATGAGGTAGCAATATAAGGAGGAAATCTTCAGAAGATGACAAAAAGAAAAAGCAGAGTAAAAATGCTGTACCCATCCAGACAGCCACTAGTCAGAGAATGTCTTAGAATTTAGAAATATGTTCATCTTCTCAATACAGAGAGAATAAGATCCTGAATTAAATTTCAAAATAAGGTTTTAAATGTTTTTGGTTTAAAATACTAAAACTACTCTCGTATATTGACTTAGAAAAAGTTCATCATTTTTACAGCAGAGGAGAGAGAATGCAAAATAACACTTAATTTACTAATGTTGTTTTAACAAAGCAATAATCATCTTATTCAAAATTATTTATCATACAGTTATGTTGGCTTTGCAGTTGGATTGATTTACAGTTTTGTCTTTCTTACTTTCACCCAAGAAGCAATTGTCTATTGTTTCTTCTGTCCTACCCAAAAAATTATCCATGAATTACAACATAAAGGCACCGAATAATACTTCACTGGATTTATCATAATATAATATTATGAATATTTCATTTTGACAAGTGTTCGGTAATATTTTAAAGCAGTCAGCAAGCGGTCGAAACTCTGCTGTCTTTTGTAACAGTTCACATGTCAAACTGGCAAAGTGCCCACAGTGTAAGGCAGAAAAAAAAATCTATTTAATGTCTGCCCCACAAGGCGACATGAGGTTTGATTGGCAGAAAGCAGAGAGTGGCTTTTGATCATGTGTCCTAACAAGCAGTTCCAGCTCCTGTCTTTTCAGCTGATGGGCTCCACATTACCCATTCAAACAGAAGTGACAGACCACTGCACTACTCTCTGGCTCTAGTCACACGCAGTGGGAGCTATGCTGGAGACAGAGTCACTGATTAAATATATCACTTTTTCAAGACAAGCAGGTTGTCTGAATCAAAGTTGGACAGAATAGACTCAACATTATTAAAAGGGGATATAAAACTGGGATTGAGTGATGTTCAGCCAGTTTGCACAGCCTCAGGGATTCCCAGGCTGACAGGGGGAATAAGGAACAGCAGAACTCATAAAACAGGGTCAGAAATTAGCTGTGACACCTTGGCTATTTTCCCATCACTTCAGGACCACTGGGTTTCAAAATTCTGGAGTCTCCTTTTACCTTTTTTACTTTCGTTTTTTAAAATGAATACAGCAGAGGGAGAAAAACACATAAAAGCATGATTACTACAGTTTATCAATTAGTCTTAAAGGGAATAAAATATTGGATGCAAACCCTTTGCACCTCCTTTTAAAATACACTAATCAGATCATTATTTTAGAATTTTATTTCATTTATTGGTTTGGCTTTATAGTGTAACTTTAAAATCCAAGAATATTAATCATATAAATTGTACAGTTAAAAATTTTTAAGCATCCTGACTACCAGAGAGCTATCCAAGTGCTAGTCATCATATTTAGCCATTTTGTATTTCTTGCTATAGTATGTATATTATTTAAACCTTTTGCTTAAAATATACTTACGGACATAAACATCTAGAATGTGCAGAAATGCTCAATACAAATTTTTACGGTCTAAATTTTATGTGTTTTTTTAAATTACTGAGCACAGCTTCTTACAATCTATAGTAAATTATCGGTTACCTATGTAATACAAATAAAATCTACAGTTGTTTTCTATTTGCAAAGGAAAAAAAAAAGTCCAAAGAATTCAAAAAGAAAACAACTACCTACCTATAGAAACTAAAGAAATAGACCAAACTATAAGCAATAATCTAAAACATATCATTTGGAACAAAACTATAAAATCAAAAAATGGTCCATTCAAATGTTAACTTAAAACAGTCCTACCACAAGATTGTTACTAGTTTTAGCATCACTATAAATATTTGATGGCAACCTGCTTAGATATTTAAGATAATATTAAAAGGTTAAATATTGCTAACAAGATAAAGATAGAGTTTTAATAGAGAAGAGTAAGGAATTACGAGTAGCCATGAAAAAAGATACTGAACTAATTGGGGATGGAGAGGGACAGGGATTGTCTTCGCTAGAAGAAGATGGTAAAATTATAAAGAAATGGTAAGTGCTAACTCTATGAAAAGTAACATTTTGTTTTATTGTGTTACTCACTTAATTCCTTTTTATTTCAAAGTTAATTTAACACTTGCTGGTTTATATTGGCTAAAGGATGTGTCATTTCTCAGAATAATCTTAATATAAATAATATTTGATTTATGTTCCATACATCGTAGAATACGTTATCTCTAATTGATAAATAACTATATTAACCAAATATGCATTTCATTGCATAAAAAATAAAGTTACATGTCATCTGGCTTCTGCACTTCATATCTTTAAAGGTCTTTAAGGATGATGAAAATAATGATAATGATATATTATATCCTCAGTTATCACAGGCAATTTTATTTAGAAATTTGGTCGTTTTTTTAAAAAATGTAAAAACATATATCTTGAAGAAGATAATTTGACTTCTTATGTGAGCCCAGATTAAAAAAAAAAAAAAACAGGAAAAAAAATCTTTATTGGCAATTGCTTCCCACAACCTAAAAAGCAGTAAAATGGCATTTCATTTTTTCCCCTCAAAAGTAGATTATATTTAACGTCCTTGTTTTTTATCATCCCTACCACCACTACCATCACCATGTGCCTTTTTATTTAAGACTGGTAGGAAAGAGGATAGGAAATTCCTATGATGAGAAGTCAACGACAATAGGTAAGAGGAGACAAAATCTGCATATGTATCGCCAATGAAACACATTAGACTAAATAAACCTGAAGCACTGCAAAATACATTTTTCCCTTTTACAATCCAGTTGTAAAAATTTGCTGCATATTACCCATGCTTTACCAGATGGGTCTTTTATATTTTATGCCAGGAAAAGCCAAAGAAAGGGGGAAAAAATCTGCAAAATATTTTATAAAACCATGAAAAAGAATACTTTCTTTTTTAAAAAAATTCAAAATAATTAATTATTTTAGCCACTATATTATTGCTTACAGTAATACACAGCAATAACATTTACATTGATTGAATTCTGTTTCCTTAATGTGAAATTTGTTTGGGGTTAATTAGCACGGCTGAGGAATAAGCTTAATAATTTTATGTTGTTTACACTGGAGGCAGTTTTCCACGAGCGTTGCTCAGGGAGGAAGTGGCATCTTCTAATTTCAGACAAAACATGGAGGTGAGGGCGGCTGCTCCACTGTGGGATGGCAAGCCTGGCCCTTCCTCCTTCAGCAAGTCTCCCCACAACTTGGGGTATGTATCTAATGGCAACAATACAAAGCTGTTCAAACTATTTCTCAGGCATGATAAGTTTCTAAACCAAATACTGAGCTGAGCATCGAGAAAAGAAAAGGGCTCATACAAATGGAGGAAGTCCACAATATCAGACATTTTTACTGTCCCTTCCTTAAAAAAAAAAAAAAGCAGGTCTAATTAGTTGTCTTCCTAAAATGCATACCTAGCATTTTTATTATGTATTATAACATTTTGCTCAGAGCTGACATTTTTATTCTGACAAGCACTGTCTGGAGAGCTCTCAATAAATAATACATTGACAATTTTCAGTAAATAAGCAGTGGACACAAATCGTTATCCTTACTTACAGCTGCCCCACTCTAATAGTGCTTTTACAAGTGAGGTGACTATTCAGTCTAATGCAATCCTCTCAGTGCTGGAAAGACATTTTCATTCATTACCACGGTCACAAGCACTTAAAGCACTTTTAAGCCCTGTTGCAAAACAGCAGGAATGGCAGAGCAAGTGGGGCTAACGAAAGCTAAAGTTTCATCACCAGAGAAACCTGAGGCTGTTCGCCTAAACAACTAGGAAATTCACCTTTTTCCAGGCCATCTCAACACTTCTAGATCTACATGTCTAAAAAGAACACAAGATTTTCTTTGGCAACTAAATATTAACCTTCTTAAAGCCCAGTCACTGTGGGCTTTGTTTTCCATATTAAATTTAGTTCACCATCCAATAATATTTATTAAGCACCATAGGATAAGGGGTCATACTATAACCTGATTCCTATACCTTTGATCACAGTACCAAAACTGGAATAAAATCGGAATGCAGATGATACATTTGAAATTACACAATAACTTTTCTTCTTTCCCTCATCAGCTTCTCTTCCCCAACAACAGCCCCTAACACCATCACCCTAACTAGTTATTAAAGCACTAAAGCAGTACTGAATTTCATTTTTCTTCATGATATCACATCAATTTGATTTTCTAGCTACGTGAAAATGAAAGCTTATATGAAATAATATTTAAAGAAAGTAATAAAATGAGAAAGTAATACCTGTACACCTTGACATATACAGCCTATAGCTAGTACTCTCACCCTACTTCTTAATCAAATCGATTTATCCATTACTTGAACACTTGTTAGACAATTAATTTATCATGAAGATGGCTGAAAATACATTACCCAGTCAGAAGTCAATTTCATGGTATCATATTATATGGCTAGGGCTAAAGTACAGTACAATATAGTACAGTATGGCTGCGATAGCATATAGTTCTCAATTGTTAGTGTGCATCAGAAATACTCAAAGAGCTTGTTAAACCACAGGTTGCTGGGCCCCATCTCAGAGTTTCTGATTCAGTAGGTGCTATGGGTTAAATAAGTCCCCCAAAAGTTCATGTCCTGAAATTTTGTCCCCCATTGTAAGAGCATTAAGAGGGTAAGAAATCCAATTATGAAACTTAAAAGGTGAAGCTTTTAAGAGGTGATTAGATTGTAAAGACTGTGCCCTTGTGAATGGAATGATCCATTCATAGAGTAATGGGCATGGTTCTGGCTTCATAAGGAGAGAAAGTGAGAAAATTTGTTCTCTCTTGCTCAGTCCCTTCTCTCCATGTGACACCTGTGTTGCTGTGGAGAGTCAACACCAAGAAAAAGGCCCGCACCAGATGTGTTCCCTGGACCATGAACTTTCCAGCCTCCAAAACTGTAAGAAATAAGTCTGTTTCTTTATAAATTATCCAGTTTTAGGTATTCTGTTGTAAACAACAGAAATGGACTGATAAAATAGAGGAAGCCCAAGAGTTTGCATTTCTAACAAGCTCCCAGGTGTTGCCAAAGCTACTGACAATTTGAGAACTACTGGGCTGTATTGAATTCATCTCAACATATAAGATGCATATGACCCATATTAGGGCTAAGTCTATAGTCACGTCCCTTTTTTTATACAAATACAATGTCGGATTATAGAGCTTACGTACACATGTGATTCAAGTTTGAAGCCACCTGAAAGCAACAATGACTAATCAAAATGAGTTCTCTAATAAAAAGGAAATTCAATCCACAACGATGATAGGAAAGGGAAACACAGGGTACTCCTTTCTCCTAATCTCCAGGACAGTCAGTTTGTACATCTGCCTGCTGGATATACTCCATCTTCACAGATAGAATACTCAAACTCTGTATGTCTGAACCCAAACTTTTCCTGAAACCTTCTCTGTATTCACCATCTTAACAGCCTCACCATTGAAACTCACTGCCAGATATCTCCCAACCTCACACCCCACATCAAAGTAGCAACATCAACTGTATGTCTAAAAGCTTATTCCTCCTCTCTATCTTCCCCTGACATTGCCTTAGCTGTTTAGACTCTTATCAGTACATACCTGGACCATTAAAATAGCTTTCTAACAGCTTTTCCTGCATTTCCCCTTGTCTCTTTCCAACTGATAGTCAAAATGCCACCAAAGTTACTTTTCTAAGAAATGTGTTCAGTTATGTCACTCATCTCCCTACTCAAAAGTTCTCAACTACTCCCCACTTGCTAAAGGATAAAATTCAATCTCTGTATAATGGTTCCAACCTATGTTTTCAGTTGTGTCTACTGTCCTAGCCACACCAAACTTCCTGACATTCACCAAACTTATAAATTTATTCACACCATTAAACTACACATGATATCTCTTGTCATGATGATGAGCTTATAATTCATCAAAATCCAGCTCAAATGTCTATAAATCCCTTCTTAGATCTCCTAGTGTAAACAATTGTTTCCTCTTCTATTCTCCCACAGCATTTTATAGCATCTTTTACCAAAACAGTTATGATAATTACTCATTTACCTGTGTCTCCCCCACTAAATCATAAGCTACTAAAAAACAATATCTATTGATCCCTGTCATCATCTTCTTCTCCTCTTCACTTTCACCTCTTCCTACCCAAGGCCCACTACAATACTAGATGAAAGAGCATAAAAAATGCTTAAGGAGTTAGTGAGCATATGTGTAGGTATATTTAAATATGTATATGTATGTTTTATGTGTACATATGTAAGTTTTGTTTTAAAAAGCACTCCCTAAAAATTAGATCTTTTCATCTCTTTTTGGACATAACATTATTCACCTCTCTCTGAAACCTTTTTTAAACAAACAGAGTTGCTGGTTCATGCCTAAGATCTATATTAGGCATTGTGAAGACAGACTAAAGATATGGGATGTGTCCTCAAGTAAATTAAAATCTTTGTGGTAGGCAACATTAATAAATATAAAATAGCAAAGAATACTTCCCATCATTGTCAAAATCACTAGAGCATATTTCTGTGGTATTATTTGTAGGTTCTCGATGTTTCACTGATCTATGTGTCTATTTCTCTGCTACATTGTCTTAATTACTGTGACTATATAGTAAGACTTAATGTTGGGATTCCCGGAACTTTATTCTTCTTTGTCAAGGTTGTCTTAGCTATTCTAGGGTCTGAGACTTTCTATACAAATTTTAAAATAAGTTTGTTTGCTTATGTGCATGAAAGTCAAGATTTTGATAGGAATTGCATTAAACATATAGATCATTTGGGGGAAAATTGACATCTTTACAATTGAGTCTTCCAATACATGAACATAGTATGTCTTGCCATTTATTTAGGTCTTCTCTGATTTTTTTTTAACTTCTCAATATACATTGTAGTTAATTTTTTCGTGTTCTTTGGCTTTTTTTAATCAGCATTTTATAATATCAGCATAAAGATCCTGTACATGTTTGTTAAGTATATACCTAAGCATTTCATTTGAAGAAATAATAAATAGTACTGTTTTTTATTTCAGTTTTTATATGTTGTTGTAGTATGAATGTTTACATCCCCCCAATTTTTTATTTTAAGACTTAATCCTGAATGTGGTGATATTAAGAGGTGGTCGGGAAGTAATTAGGTCATTAGGGCTCAACTCTTATGAATAGAATTGGTGCTCTTATGAAAGAGGCCTGAGGGAGCTTGTTCACCCCCCTTGCCAAAAAGGACACAGCAACCAGGCACCAACTATGAAGCAAAGAGCCATCACCAGACCCCAAATCTGCTGGCACCTTCAGCACGGACTTCCCAGCAATAAAGTGTAAGCAATAACTTTCTGTTGTTTATAAATTGCCCAGTTTATGGTCTTTTGCTACAGCAGCCTGAATGGATTGACATGCGTTCATTGCTATTGAATTCATGATTGGTGTTTTTCATTTTGTTCTGTTTTATTTTGTTTTTAGATTCCTTGGTATTTTATATGTAGATAATCATATCATTTGCAAAGCCATCCAGTGGAGGAAGGTTAGCCTTTTCAACAAATGATGCGGCAGCAAATAAGACATCCGGCAAAAGAAAATAAACTTTGACCTACACCTCACACCTTACACAAAAATTAACTCAAAATGGATTACACATTTAAATGTAAAGTGCGAGACTGTGAATCTTTTAGAAAAAATATAGCAGAAAATGTTTAGAATCTAAGGCCAGGCAAAGTGTTCTTAGACTTCACACCAAAGGTGTGATCCATAAAATAAAAAAATTGTTCAATTGGACTTCATCACAATTACAAACTTTTGTCCATCAAAGCCCATGTAGAGAGGGTGAAAAGACAAGCTAAAGACTAGGAGAAAATATTTGCAAACCACATACAGGCAGACATTGGAGATATTGCAGGTTCAGTTCCCAACCACCATGATAAAGTAAATATCTCGATAAAAAGTTAGTGACACAATTTTTTTGGTTTTCTAGTACATATAAAATTTATGTTTACACTATACTGTAGTCTATTAAGTGTACAATAGCATTATGTCTAAGAAACAATGTACATACCTTAATTAAAAATACTTTATTGCTAAAAAAAAAGGCTAATGATCATCAGGCCCTTCAGCACCTCATAATCATTTCGTTGGGAGGGTCTTGCCTTGATGTGATGACTACTGACTGATCAGAGCGGTGGTTGCTGAAGGTTGGGGTGGCTGTAGCGATTCCTTTTTTTAAATTTATTAATTTTTCTTAATTGCACATTTTTATGGGGTATAGTTTGTTGTTTCAATACATGCATATATTATATAATGATCTAATCAGAATAGTTTGCATATCCATCACCTAAACATTTATCATTTTCTTGTGGTTATAACATCCAGGATGCTCTTTTCTGGCTATCTTGAAATATACTATACAACCTTATTAGCCCTAGAGCACCAGAACTAATTCTTCCTATCTAACTGTAACTTTGTATCCCTTGACAAACCTCTCCACGTACTCCCCTCTGCTCTCCCCTTCCCAGCCTCTGGTAACCACTATTCTACTCTCTATTTCTATAAGAACAACTTTTTCAGATTCCATATATGAGTGAGATCATCAGGTATTTGTTTTTCTGTGTCTAGGTTACTTCACTTCACATAATGGCTTACAGGTTCACCCGTGCTGGGCTGTGGCAAATTCATAAAATAAGACAATGAAGTTTGCCCATCAATTGACTTGTGCTTTTATAAAAGATTTCTTTGTAACATGTGATGCTGTTTGATAGCATTTCACCCACAATAAAATTTCTTTCAAACTTGGTGTTGCTATGAGTTGAATGTATCCCCCAAAAGTTCATGCATTGGAAACTTGATCCCCATTGTAACAGTGTTAAGAGAGTGGGAAATCCGATTACAGTATTTGAAAGGTGGGGGAACTTTCAGAGGTGATTGGATCATGAGGGCTATGCCCTTAGGAATGGATTAGTCCATTCATGGAGTAATGGGTTATAGTTGGATGAGTTATCCTGGGTGTAGACTGGTGGCTCTATAAAAGTAGCACATGAAAGTGCTCTTGTCATTCTCAACATGTTATATCTTGGTCGCCAAGGGACTCTGTAAAGAATCCCCATCACGAAGAAGACCCTCACCAGATGTACACCCTGGACTTTTGGATTTCCCAGCCTCCAAAACTGTAAGAAAAAAAATTTACTTCTTTTTTTTTTTTTTATTTTGTCAATATACACTGTATATGATTATTATGGCCCATCACCGACACCTCCCCCCCTCCCTCTAAATTTACTCCTTTATAAATTACCCAGTTGTAGGTATTCTGTGATAAGCAACAGAAAAAGAACTAACATAGGAGTCAATCCTCTTAAACCCTGTAGTTGCTTTATCAACTAAGTTTGTCTAATATTCTAAATCATTTGTCATATCAACAGTGTTTAAAGCATCTTCACCAGGAGTAGATTCCATCTCAAGAAATCTCTTTCTTTGCTCATCCATAAGAAGCAACTCTTCATCAGTTAAAGTCTTATCATGAGGTTGCAGCAATTCAGTCACATCTTCAGGTACCACTTCTAATTTTAGTTTTTCCACCGTATCTGCAGTTATTTCCTCCACTAAATTATTGAATCCCTCAAAGTCATCAGTGAGGGCTGGAATCAACTTCTTCTAAACTCCTATTAATGTGGATATTTTGTCCTCCTCCCATGAATCACATGTGTTGTATCTGCAGTTATTTCCTCCACTAAATTATTGAATCCCTCAAAGTCATCAGTGAGGGCTGGAATTAACTTCTTCTAAACTCCTATTAATGTGGATATTTTGTCCTCCTCCCATGAATCACATGTGTTCTTAATGGCACCTAGAATATTGACTCCCTTCCAGAAGGTTTCTAATTGACTTTGCCCAGATTCATCAGAGGAATCAGTATATATGGCAGCTATAGCCTTATGAAATGGATGTCTTAAATAATAAGAGTTAAAATTTGAAATTACTCCTTGATTCATGAGCTGCAGATGAATGTTGTGTTGGTAAGTATGAAAATAACATTAAAATCCTTGTGCATCTCCATCACAGCTCTTAGATGACTAGGTGCATTGTCAATAAGTGGTAATATTTTGAAAGAAATCTTTTTTCTCTGTAGTAGCTCTCAACAGTGGGCTTAAAATATTCAGTAAACCATGCTGTTTGCAGATGTGCTATCATCCAGGCTTTGTTTTTCCATTTACAGAGCACAAGCAGAGTAGATTTAGCATAATTATTAAGGGCCCTACAATTTTTGGAATGGTAATGGAGCATTGGCTTCAACTTAAAGTCACCAGATGCATCAGACCCTAACAGAAAGCTTTGAAGCCAGGCATTGACTTCTCCTCTCTAGCTATGAAAGTCCTAGATGGCATCTTTTTCCAATAGAAGACTGTTTTATTTCCATTGAAAATCTGTTGTTTAGTGTAGCCACCTTCATCAATTATCTTAGCCAGCTCTCTTGGATAGCTTGCTGCAACTTCTACATCAATATTTGCTCCTTCACTATACATTTTTATGTTATGGAGATGGTTTCTTTCCTTAAACCTCATGAACCAGTCTCTGTTAACTTCAAACTCTTCTTCTACAGCTTTCTCACCCCTTGCTCTGGACTAGGCTCTAGCTTAAGGCAATGTTGTGTCTGGTTTGATTTCTGTCCAGACCACTAAAACTCTTTGCATATCAGCAATAGGGCTATTTTGCTTTCATATCATTTGTGTGTTCACTGGAGGAGCACTTTTAACTTCCCTCAAGAATTTTTCCTTTACATTCACAGCTTGGCTAACTGTTGGGCACAAGAGGCCTATCTTTCAGACTATCTCAGCTTTCTACATGCCTTCCTCACTAAGTTTAATCATTTCTACCTTTTAGAGATGTGTGACTCTTCCTTTCACTTGAACACTTAGAGGCCATTGTAGGGTTATTAATTAGGCTTAATTTCAATATAACTGTGTCTCATGGAATAGAGAGGGCCAAGGAGAGGGAAAGAGATGGTGGAATGGCTGGCTGGTCAGTGGAGTAGTCAGAACACACACAACACTTATCAATCAAGTTGGCTGTCCTATATGGGCTTGATTCATGGCATCTCAAAATAATGACAGTAGTAACATCAAAATCACTGATCACGGATCACCACAACAGATGTAATAATAATGAAAAAGTTTGAAATAGTATGGGAATTACCAAATTGTGACACAGAGACATGAAATGAGTGCATGCTGTTGGAAAAATGGCACCAATAGATTTGCTTGATGCAAGTTGCCACAAACCTTCAATTTGCAAAAAACACACCCGCAAAGCATGATAAAGTGATACACAATAAAACAAGGCATTCCTGTTTCTAACATAGGGCTAGTATCTAGAATAATAAAGAACTCTCACAACTCAACAGAAAAAAAAATCCAATTAGAAAATGGACAAAAGACATGAATAGACATTTCACCTACAAGGATATACAGATGGCAAGCAAGTACATGAAATAATGTTCAATATCATTAGCCATAAAAGATGTGCAAATTAACCCCACAATAGGTTATCGCTGTACACCTGTCACAATGGCTAAAATAAAAGTTATAAAACCAAATGGTGACAAAAATGCAAAGAAACTGGATCACTCATATATTCCTTGTGGGAATGTAAAACAGTACAGCTACTCTAGAATATAGTGTGGCTGCTTCTCATAAAACTAAACATGCAATTACCATACAACCCAGCAATTGTACTCCAGGGCATCAATCCCAAAGAAATGAAAACTTATGTTCATACAAAAACATGTACACAAATGTCCATAGTAACTTTATTTGTAATAGACAAAAATTGAAATCTGCCAAGATGTTCTTCAACCAGTGAACAGTTAAGCTGTGACACATACATATGATACATACCGTGGAATACTTCTCAGCAATAAAAAAAAGTATGAACTATTGATATATGCAACAACTGGGATGACTCTCCAAGGAATTATGCTGACTTTTAAAAAAAGCCAATTCTAAAAAGTTATATATTTTATTATTCCATTACCTAACACATTTGAAATGGAAAAATGTTAAAAATCAAAAACATTAGTGGTTGCCACGGATTTGGTACAGAGAGTGAGGGATGCTAGAGTAGAAATGAGATAGATGTGGTCATAAAGGAACAACACAAGGGATCATTGTAATATTGGAACTATTTAGTACTCTGACTATTGTGCTGGAGACATGAAACTAAATAGGTGATTTATAAGTGATAAAATTGTATAGAAGTTATATACACCCAAACACAGCTGAATACAATTAAAAGTGGAGAAATATGAATAAGATCAGTGGATTATATCAGTGTCAATAACCTGGTTGTGATATTACACAATAGTTTTGCAAAATGATAACGCTGGAGGAAACTGAGCAAAGCATACATGCAATCTCTTTGTATTATTTCTTACAATTGTATGTGAACCTATAGTTATCTCAATAAAAATCTCAATTTAAAAAATAGCAAACAATATAATTAGTGTTATAATCTATTGGTAAATGGAGTGGTATATAGTTTTAGTACTGACAATTTTTTAATAAGAAGTCATGAGGGCTAAAGTTAGTAGAAGACCAGATATGATCTTGATTTTGTATATTGGAAAACGGATAGATGGAAAATTTAAATAAGCAGAGAGCAGACAGAAATGGATAGAGAGAGAATGGCTGAGCATGAAGTGTACTTGACTGAATAACTAATTCAACTTCAACGCAGTGCTGGCTCTTTTGATAAGAAAGCTTGTCCTGAGATTGTTAAATCTTCAAGTTTCTTAGTCAGAATGCTCACTAGAGAAAGATTACAAAAGAACGCCAGGAACCAAATCCTAATGATGTGGTGTCTCTAATGTAACTAAGGAATGCCAAAGCTATATTCACATCAAAGCAAGAAAAAAAGTACAGTGGATGTGGGGGACAATGAAGTATTACTATTAGAAGTAAAAAATTAAAGAAGCTAGCCTTTTTCAGGTAGCCAAGAATTCTCCTTACCTCTGAAGCTAATACAACACAGCAAGCAAAGGGTGGAGCAGTCACAAAGAGTGAGAGATAGTGACTCTCACTTTCTATCACAGTTTGAAATTATTAGGGCATATCTAATAAATATATTCACTTGTATAACTTCATGGAAAAGGCTTGTAGTTCTGCATACAGTTATGGTAACTTGAGAACTGAAACGCTGTAGTTTTAGAATTGTTAGGAAGTATATGTATAAATAAGTGGACCATAGAAAATGGAATCACATCTAGAGTCACATTGCCATCGGCAGGATGACTTTTAAATAGGTAATGTGGGCAAGAAAGAGAAAGAAAAGGCTATCAAAAGAGGTAATTATTTGTATTTCTTACACTGACCTGCAATGTTATTAAAAACAAAGTTACAGTTAAGAGAAACCTAACTGAGTGTGGGGAGAAAAGCATAAGGAAAAGAGAGGCTTTGCAGATCATTTAACAATCTTCACTCATTCACTCAATCAGCAAACATTTAAGAGTCTTCTAGGCACTGGGAATACAGCAGCAGATAAGTCAGAGAGGGTCTCTGCTCTTACTGACTTTCCTCTTTTAGTGGAGTCAGACAGACAATACAGAAGACGAATGAACAAGAGCATATCAGGTAGTGAAAAATGCTATAACGAAAATGAAATTGAGAAATATGTCATAGGGTGATTGGGGTCTACTTTAGATTTAGAGGTTAAGTAAGGCTTCTCTAAGGAAGTGATAATTAAGACTGAATGATAAGAAGGAGCCACTGTATGGAGATCTAAAGGAAAATCCTTCTAGACACAGGGAAAAGCAAGTGCAAAGACATGCATAAGGGGGAAAAAATGTCCAGTGCAAAGAAAAGGATAAAATAATATAAAACGGGCTTCAAAAGCCAGAGTAAGATGTTTGGATTTTAAGCAATGAATTTTATTCTAAGCATAACAGAGATTGATGATCATTGCTCAGACACCAATTCTCCAATGGCAATTAAATGCCTAAACCCTCAGGATATAACATAACACCAGGAGGAAGCAAAAGAAGCATAATTCTTTTTTTTTCCTTTTTTTGTCTTTTTGCGTGTCCGGCAACGGATCGCACCCCTCGGTGCTGCGCCCGCCCCTCGCTCAGCCAGTGAGCGGGAAGCGGTCTGTATGTGGGATCCAAACCCTCGGGGGGAGCGCCGCTGCACTCTCAAGCGGCGCACTGTAGCAGTGCGCCACCGGGCCGGCCCCTTAAACGGACTTTTCTTTTTTTTTTTTTTTTTTTTTTCCTTTTTGAGACCGGCCGCACCGTGTTCAGCCTGTGAGCGCTGTGAGAGAACCGGTCATCCCTACATAGGATCCGAACCCGCGGCCGGAGCGCTGCTGTACTCCCAACGCCGCACTCTCCCGAGTGCGCCACGGGCTCGGCCCTAAAAGAAGCATAATTCTAATTCACTTAAGTTAAATCCTGAAATTCCTGGAAGTGAGAACGGACTTTCTGCTGTTAGTCAGAACGGGGGTTTGAGTTAAATTAAAATTAATTTTTGACAATATTTGATGATATCATAAAGAAGACCAAAAAATCATTTATCAAGTCAAACTATCTGGTCCTAACTAAGTATTAACAATGAATATGATACAAATTCCTTAAAGTAGAAGCAAGGACACAAATATCATTGGGAGGAAATATTTGTTTTAAAGAGAAGAAAAATTAATTCAAATAAAGTTGTATCAGCATTGCTCTGAATAACCAATTGCTTCTTCACCAAGAGTATGAGTAGTCTTGGGAAACTTCAGCATTTAAATAAATTGCAATTTCCAATTTATTTGAAATAATAATTTTGGGGGGTTGTAATGAATACACAATGCGTTTCTTATGCAAAAATCTGAAACCTTTCATTTCTCCCTGAGTGAGAAATATAAAGGTAGGTTTGGATAGGGGATATTCTAAATGCTTCACCAATGTAATTTTCAATCCATAAATTTTCCCTTATAATATTATTTTGATGTTGCAGCATGCGATGAATGTTAAATTTTTTAATATGGGCATTTAATAGATTTTTACTTAACAGGAACACATTGCTCTTAACTGGGTACTATCTAAAACCTCATCCAAGGCTCTACCAACCTCTCTGACAACATCATATTACACATATTTCTAAGCAAAGAAGATTGGCTTCTAGTTGGGAAATTCAGAATGAGCTTTTCCAAGGAGCCTGAAAAAAGAGTTAAACTGAATTGCTCTTCCAGAACACAACATCATCATTGCTGCCAAATGCTAAGTCCCTTAATACCATGGGACATTTCTTATGATTCTGTCTGTGGTGCAGGATGAGATTCCCATGATATTTCTCTTTAAAAAATGTTTCTTCAAATAACAATAGTAGCAATAATAGTAATTGTAATAGTAATAATAGTTATATGAAAGCTATGTATTTTATATAAAGCCAGCCGTCCATATCCATGGTTTCTGCATCCGTGGATTCAACCAACTCCAGATTGAAAATATTTGGGAAAAAAAAATTGCATCTGTACTGAATACATGCAGACTTTTTTTTTCTAAATAATACATTATTCCCTAAACAATACAGTATAACAACTATTTACATAGCATGTGGATTCAACCAACTCCAGATTGAAAATATTTGGGAAAAAAAATTGCATCTGTACTGAATACATGCAGACTTTTTTTTCTAAATAATACATTATTCCCTAAACAATACAGTATAACAACTATTTACATAGCATTTACATTTTATTGGGTATTATAAGTAATCTAGAGATTATTTAAAATATATGGGAGGATGTGAATAGGTTACATGCAAATACCATGCCATTTTATATCAAGGACTTGAGCATCTGCAGATTTTGGTATCCCCAAGAGGTCCTAGAACTGATCCCCCATGAATACTGAGGGATGACTATATATATGTCATATCCTCACAACAACCCTGCAAGGTAGGTATTATTCATCCAGTTTTACAGATGAGGGAATTGAAGGCAAATGGGTTAAATAATTTTTCCAAAGTCACACAGCTAGAAAATAATACAGGCTACACTTATTGAGTACTTATTATGTGCTGGCAATGTTCTAAATGCTTTAATTGCATTAACTAATTCTTGATCTTGGTGATAACCTTGATCCCCGTGACAGCACTATAATGATACCCATTTGGGGTTGAGAAAACTGAGGCACAGAGAGGTTAAATAACTTGCTCTATGCCATCCACCCGGTAAATGCTAAACTAAGATTCAAACACAGGCAGCCTCGCTCCAGAGTCCACGCTATTAATCAGTAGGCTATACTGCTCTCTACATATTAGAACTCGGATTCAAACCCAGATCTAGCTCACTCAAAAACATGACTCTTAAAAATAAGTTCCATTGTTTACACTATACTATATACCTCCTTTAGTACAACAAAAACTATCAGATGAGCAAAACACAACAACATATATGCTAACTAAATACACTTTGGTGAAAGTACACATAGAAACCCAAATAATTAGAGATACGAATAATGATAATAATCCATCAGATACACACATAAACAAATGCTCATTCTTGTGCTGGGAAACAGCTGCATAATCCATTGGAAAGTCTATCCCACCAAGAATGCAAAGCTCAAATACTGCTGTCCTTTCTCTACTTGCTGTAAAATGAATCCACATATTTTCATTGCCATGATAGCCTAAACCACACAATACCACTCAACAAATACTCTAATTTCTGACCAATGTATGTCCTATGGAACTGTACCTAAACTTTGCATATTTTCCATTAAGTCTGAAGTTCTATCAAAGAGAGTTCATTTATTCTAATATTTATACCTAATTACACACTTTGTCACTCCCTCCTGATCCCAATATTACCTAAAGAATAAGCCTCTAAAAAGAGCCAAAGAGTCAGAAATAAAGTTTTATTTTGTCAGACAGTTGAGGATTTTATCATGGTATCCCTTTCCCTTCCATCTCACGACTCCAGGTCCTGACTCAACCCAGTTCACTCGGCCTAGGATCATATACTTAGTAGTATGATACACAAGACATGATAGTGGCTGAAGCACTATTATTAAAGAGAGACTAAAACAGCTGTACATTATGCTGAAGCACTCACTCTTCCCTTTACAAACAGACGGTCCTGGATTACAAGCAGCACTTGACCATTTAAATCACGACAACAACCAGATTTAACCAGCTGGGCCATATTCTCCTAGGCAGTGCCTGTTGACCTCCTCAGTCGCAGCTGCTCAAATGAAATTCTCATTAGACAACTTATTTTCAGAAGCCAAAGGACTCTCTGATTAAATATATGTTTTTAGATATAGAAGTCCTTTTTAAAGTACTCATCTTCTGACAACTGTCGCTTATGTTAGAGCCCAGCTACACTTGCAACAAGGGGGGTGATACGAGGATAACTAAAATTCATCATATAATCACAGCTGAAGGATTTTTATCTTGGATGCATTTTAACCTGAATCTATCAATCAAAGCCTTTCTGTACACTCTACTCACCAATATCAACACTGTTTTAAAAGGTAGATTCTGATATTCAATCATTCAATCCATTTATGCATCTATCTACCTACCTGACTGCCTCCCTAGCTCTCTATGACACTAAATCAAAGTTAAATTTATGGAAGACAGATACCTTGCTTATTTTCCCATAAGCCTCACTTTTAGACAAGGCACTTCAGATAGAATACCTTTATTCATCACTGGTTCAGCAATCTACTCAAATCACTGCTCAGAGAAGGGCATTTCTTGAAAGAATAGCAAATTAAACACTGGACAATAATTTGGTTAATCAAAGCATCTGCCTGGAGAGTTTTTGTTTTATCATGTAGATACTGTTTTAACACAATATTTAAAATAACAGACTTTTTATAGATTAGTTCTGGTATATGAGGGCAAATGAGGGGAAAGGTATTTAGTCTGATAAAGAGTAAAAACAGCCTAACTAAACAAATGAGCAATAAAGAGAGAGAGAGAAAGAAACAAACAAACATAAATAACAGACTTTTTATAGATTAGTTCTGGTATATGAGGGCAAATGAGGGGAAAGGTATTTAGTCTGATAAAGATTAAAAACAGCCTAACTAAACAAATGAGCAATAAAGAGAGAGAGAGAAAGAAACAAACAAACAACAATCACAGTAATACATTAAACATTTAGAAAACTAGAGGTGGAAAAGGGGAAGGTGGGGAGAGAGGGGGACTAATGAGAAATTGGTCAACAGACACAAAGAATGATTGCACATTGTAACGATGAATAAGCTAACGATACTGATCTAACCACCACACATTGTACACAATTATTGGAAATCAACGTTGTACCCCATCTGTATGAATAATAAATTATCTAAAAAAAGAAAAAAAGAGTCAAAACAATCTCTAGGACAAGAATGACTCAGGAAATGTCATTATTATGTCAATCACACCGGCTTGTCCATTAGCTAATCATGAGGTATGGCCTTCAAATCGTGAAGTAGAAGTGAAGGAGAGGTAGGTAATGTATTTGAAAGCTCTAATATGTCCCACAAGATGATGTATCCCAAAAGGGAG
>NW_007734229.1:83153-84004 GCF_000696425.1 Galeopterus variegatus | reverse complement strand
GGTAGGTAATGTATTTGAAAGCTCTAATATGTCCCACAAGATGATGTATCCCAAAAGGGAGGAGAGAACCTAAAACTTTAAAGAGTCACAGCCAGGCAAACATGTGGAATGGTTATACCTCCTTAGACCAAGAATATAATTATTCTAAAGTCAGAAATCTATCCTAAACTTTTAAATGACTGTTTCTATAATTATTTCTGTTCTCCCATTATGCTGTTCTGTTTCATTGCTCCAAGAAGATAATTAAAATTAGGATTCAAACTCAGGCTATCAAACTCAGAATAAAAAATAGAAATCTTCATTGCTCCCATCTCTGAAACATGTTCCTCCACTTCTTTCTTCAATTGTATTACCACCCTCCTATTTACCCAGAGTTTAAAAACTCTGAGCTATCTTTGAACCATTCCCCTCTCTTGGTCTCCACACTTAAACATTAAGTCTTAACAATTCTGTCTCCTTATATCTTTTCCATAAGTACCCCACCTTCTTTTATCATTTCTGCTACCTTAGTTCAGGCCCGCATTATCTCTAGTCTCGATCAATTTCCTTATTGTCTCTCCCTGCCACCATCTATCCTACTCTGTGCTGCCAAATTAACTTTCCATACTGCCCAAAGCGATCTACAGATTCAATGCAATCCCCACCAAAATACTACTGATACTCTTCATAGAAAAATAAAAAACAATCCTAACATTCATATGAAACAACAAAAGACCCCAAATAGCCAAAGCAATCCTGAACAAAAGAATAAAGCCAGAGGCATAACACCACCTGACTTCAAATTACACTACAAAGCTATAGTAACCAATCAGCATGGTACTTGACAATGGTAGTGTCATAAAAAGACACTC
>NW_007734229.1:79668-82263 GCF_000696425.1 Galeopterus variegatus | reverse complement strand
AAAAAAAACTAATAACCCAATTAAAAAATAGGCAAAGGTGATGAATAGACATTTTTCAAAGGAAGACATACGAATGGCCAACAGGTATGTGAAAAAATGCTCAACATCACTAGTCATCAGGGAGATGCAAATTAAAACCACATTGAGATATCACCTCACTCCAGTTAGACCAGCTATAATAAAAAAGAGAATAACAAATGCTGGCGAGGATGCAGAGAAAAGGGAACCCATCTATACTGTTGCTGGGAATGTAAATTAGTGCAGCCATTATGGAAAACAGTGTGGAGGTTCCTCAAACAACTACAGATAGAACTACCATATGATCCAATAATCCCACTACTGGGTATATACCCAAAGGAATGGTAATTATTGTTTCGAAGGGATACCTGCACACCCATGTTTTTCAAAGTTCTATTTATAATAGCCAAAATATGGTACCAACCTAAATGTCCATTGGCAGATGACTGGATGAGGAAAATGTGGTATATATATATATACACAACAGAATACTACTCTGTCATAAAAGAGAATGAAATTCTACCATTCACAGCAACTTGGATGAGCTTGGAGAAAAGTATGTTAAGTGAAATAAGCCAGGCACAGAGGGAAAATTACCACATATCCTCATGCATAAGTGTGAGCTAAGTGAGAAAGAGGAAGCAAAGAAAGACTGAAATGGTGCATTGGACTTGCAGAGAGAGAGAACAGACCTAGGGTTGTTGGGGGGTTGGGGGTGTTGGGGAGAGGTTGGGTGGGGAACTCAGAGAATAATTGCAATTTGTGGTGGTGGCTATGCTGATAATATTGATCTGATCATAACATCTTGGGCACAGTTGCTGACAGTCAGCTCTGTGCCCCATGAATATGTATACTCAATCAATATATATATATGAAAAATAAAACACAACCATATCATCTTCTTTTCTCTAGGGTTAATATTACTAATTCCTTTAACCATTCCTCTTATTATATAATTTCATCTCTGTGATCATGCTAGTTATTCTTTAAGAATATCCCAATCCTTTTGGGTCCTTCTTAAAGTGTGGTAATTCTGAACTCAGCACAATACTTCAGATATATTCTATTGAGCAGGGAGTTCAGTGGAACTACCACCTCTTAAATGCTACATACTGTGCTTCTGGTAATGCTGACTGAGATAACACTGGCAATTTTTGGCAATATTCACCATGCTGACCCCATTGTGCTTTTGGTCACCTAAAACTCATAAGGCTTTTTTTTCTTCTTTCATTCATGTGGCTGCTATTTGAATTCCCCTCAGTTATTACTTGTGCAGCTGGAGGTTTTGGTCACAGCCTTTGGACTTGATAATAGCAAATTTTATCTTGATAGGGTTTGTTTTAAGCTCTTATTTCCAGTTTGCCAGAACCTTTTGAGTTTTGTTTCTTACATACATCATATTCACTGTTCCTCCCAGATTTATGGAATTGGTAAATTTGATGAGCATGCTTCCTATCATTTCATATTTGTACTTAATATATTATGTACATTAATATAAACTAAACTTGCCTGAATTTCTGATATCTAAAACACATGTACTGTTAAAAACAATCAAAGATCTAAGGAATGTAAAAAACATCCTTTTCTAGTAGGAATATAGTGATAAAGGATTCTTAAATGAGCAGTCTCATCTTGAAAGTGTCTCTCTTGTACAAAAATAACTATAACACATGGCAATGAAAGGGAAGAATAGAAAATTAACCATTACTTGCAAAAATATAATTTAAAATTTCCTAGAAGTACAGAAAAAAATTATCACAAATCAATTTCTTTATTTTTACATTAAAGAGCTCTCTAAAGTATTTTGAAACCACTTACTTATAGAACTAAAACCATTTTTTGATGAATCACAATTAAAAGTAATCTAGCGATCTCACTTATTCAGAGATTATTGATCTGCCAACCTCAATTACTCAGAATGTAGCCAAAAATGAGGAAAACATAGTCTCTGAGAAGCCAAGAGTCAGCATGAAGTTCACACACTAAAGATTACACATATCACCCAGAATCTCTCAGCAACTCATCCAGAACATTTGTGTTCATATTTTAAATATATCTCAGAATGTCCTGATCCTCTAGTTTCATAATCTACAGGTGAATGGAAAGAGAAAATTAGAAATTACTTACAGCTAAGAAGAAATAACCACCTTCAACCTGATATTAAGGAGACACTAACACACACACACCACACACACACACACACACACACACACACAGACATACACACTCACCTAAAAAGAGATATATCAGGCAGACACAAGAACTCTATACAGTTTCATAATTGCAGAGAAATAACCATTAAGTCAAACAGTCCTAATTATCTCAATGATCTCTAGGGGCATCATTACAGTATAGCACTGTAAAATAGTTGACATTTGTAACAGGATAATCATCACAACACCCCAAATTTATATAGTTTACAGTTCATAAGATACTTTTATATTCACTATTATATTTAATTCTCAAAATGTTTGAGTTGCCAAGTCAGGTATTAGTACAATACCAAATTTTAAATTTTGTGGCTCAGAGAGATTAAAGAATACACCCAGGGTCACATAATTGTTAGATAGGTATTAG
>NW_007734229.1:77273-78927 GCF_000696425.1 Galeopterus variegatus | reverse complement strand
TCACAACACCCCAAATTTATATAGTTTACAGTTCATAAGATACTTTTATATTCACTATTATATTTAATTCTCAAAATGTTTGAGTTGCCAAGTCAGGTATTAGTACAATACCAAATTTTAAATTTTGTGGCTCAGAGAGATTAAAGAATACACCCAGGGTCACATAATTGTTAGATAGGTATTAGAGTTCCTAGTCTACTGTATCATGATGCTGAGTCACCAGAAAATATTTACATTTTGTGTCATATAATCTGTTTAGTAAAACTAGGAAGTATGCAATATATTTTAAGAAGACTTCCACAAAAATTGATTTGAAACTTTTAAACTATTGAGTCTTTAAAGGAATAAAATTAAGCTACATGAAAAATTCCATTACATCAAATCCCAGTTTCTCTATAGTGTCACAGTGGTCTGAATTTAACTTACATTGCTAGTAATAAACCTAGGGCCATTAGTTACCTACATTTTAAGACCTAAAATCTGTACATAAAAAATGAAAGAGCATACATGGTATAGCAATTACTTAGACTTAATTTATTTTGTTTAAAAATATTACTGGACAGTCTTCTTGCACCTCAGTTTTCTAGAACCTAGGAGAACCTGAGTGGACTCTAGTGCAGAATAAAGAAGGTAGAAGTGTGATGTTGCAGTAGATATCACATGTCAAAGCATTCATCCTCGAACATTTAGCTTGACAATATTAGAAGCCCTCAACTCTCTATTCTACAACATTTAGAGGTTAAATAACAAATACTTAATATTTAATAAATAATATAATTTTATAAATATATGATCTTTGTGAAAATGAAGATAAATAAGTTAGAATGTTTTTCTTTTTAAGCAGTTAATATATTCATAAAGAAACACTACCCACTAAAAGGAAAAAAAAGAATAAATGAAAAAAAAAGTTGCAGTTAGGAAAATCCCTTAACTACCTTTTTCCAGGGTGAGGCTTATGGTCAGCTTAAAACTTTGATTAATTATCATAAGAACCAAATAAAACGGACAAAGTTTTAGAAAAATGGAGCTATCTGCGTAACACCCTAATAGATCACAATCTGCTATCACCATGGTAACGTCTGAATAACTTTTTCCTAGCTAGTATCAATTATGCACTTCTCTGGCCCATGAAATCCCACTTATTTTTTTAAGGCCTGGAGTCTTTAGAGGAAAAAAAGCCCAACAGTTAAGTCCACACATACCCTCTTGTTCAGTCCGAGTCATTTCCTCAAGCTTCTTCTGTTTCAGTGTGTCCACCACATCGGCAAGGCTCCCTTTGCGGCGTTCTGGGGTTCCAAAAGTAACACTGGTCACTATCTCGCGGTCCCGACTCCCATCGTCAGGCTTATGTGGTGAGGTAGAGGTATTTCGGAAGGAATATAGGGAACATAACTTATTATTCTCTGATTCCTAGAAAAATAAAATAAAATAAAACCATTAGAACATAGGTTTCTTTGCTGACCATTGGAGAAAAATCCCAAACTCAGAAGAATAGTATATGATGCTTAGTAGGACAAATAAAATGTATTAACTAAATTAAAATATAATAAGTAACTTTGTAGAAAAATAAAAATATATAATTCTTATTAAACAATACTAAACATTAAAGAAACAATTATCAAAGGAACTAACCTGAAAGTGCAAATTCAAACTA
>NW_007734229.1:74269-77036 GCF_000696425.1 Galeopterus variegatus | reverse complement strand
ACAGACCGGTTCCCGCTCACTGGCTGAGCGAGGTGCGGGTGCGACACCGAGGGTTGCGATCCCGTTGCCGGTCCCGGTCCAGTACGGGCGCGACACTGAGGGTTGTGATCCATTGCCAGACACGAAAAAAGACAAAAAGGAAAAAAAATCTGCAAAATAAAGCATCTAGTCTTTGTGATTCTCATCAGAACCTTGAAAATCCTAATTGCTCCTATATCTCTCTCCTTCACAATGAAGCCCAGCAAGCTTCAAGAACTAGAAGATAAAGCAAAAGGCAAAAGTTACAGAGTTAATAACTAGTGGAAAAGGGGGAGAAAAGGAAAATGGAGTCTAGAGCAGTACTTTCCACATATATTAAATGGGATAACAATTGTACTCAATAAATGCTAGGTATCTAACTATCATGTTATTGTACATAAGGTGAAATAAAACTTATTTTCAGAGTTATTGAAATTACATAATGAGATAATATTTGTAAAGCACCTAGGCACAGTGCTGAGCTCACACTGCTGAGATCATGTTCAATAAATGATAGGTACTGTTATTCTGAAGGAAAGAGCAGATCCAGGAACGGGGTCAAGGAGGTTTTCCCTTCCTCTGGACCTGAGGAATTATGAAGTAAAAAATGTTAATATGGGTCCTGAACTAAAGCAAATATTATGAACCCTGTAAATATTCTAAAACCCATTGAATTACACACATCAAATAGGTAAATTGTGTGGTACATGTATATCTCAATAAAGCTGTTAAAAAATATCATGAGATCAATAAATCTTTTCTGCATTTCCATTGCTACCACAATGCCTAGAACAAAGAAGCTCAACGTTATTTGTGGTGAAATAAACTGGAAAGGATAAAATAAATGGGACAGGGAAGGGAAATGAGTTCCTATTTTCCTTGCTCCTAGGGCTCCTCTTTTCCCCAGGAAAGATGTTTTATCTCATTTAATGTTTACAATAATTCATTTAATGTTTACAATAATGCTGTAGAGTGCTGCAAAGAAACCCCTTCTTTTAGATGACAGTCCATGGTTAGTAGGTGGCTCCTTGAAATGGCTAGTTCATTCCCCACTTTAAACAAATGAAAACTCAGAGATCCGTCTGCCAGAGCCATTCTGATCTCTTAATAAAGTCCATTCAGACACCTGGCAGAGGTGTTTATCAATCCGTAATCACCATTTTTTCAATCATGCTTAGCTGACTTCAGTTTCAAGTGCAAATTATATGATAGTCTAAAAATAAAAATAAATAAATAAATAAAACCCTGACTCAACCAAGGGGATTAAAGACCAAGTCAAAACAGTAGTATGTGGAAGTGGTTACCTACAAATGACTCACCATTGACCATAATAAAGAAGATTTTCTCATCAATCCTAAACTGAAATTCAAAGATGCTAGGAGAGGCTCTCCAGACTAGGTAACAACTTTACGTGGTCCTTAGAGCATTTAGGCTCCACAGAGTACCATTTTTTCTCTTAGGACTAATTCCTAAATGTCTTATTTACTCATTGTCACTTACTTGCTAGACTTTGTTCCTTGCTTTTTACTCATGGAAATGTGGTCACTGCCATCCCATACCACAGACAATAACTATGGGTTCCTTATTGCAATGATGACCCACACTGTCCTCAGCCCCGTAATCTGGGCAAAGTGGCTCAACACTACCAAGAAGCAGAGAGCAAGAGGCTGAAAAGTCATGATTTCCCCAAGAAAGCCATAAGAACTATTTGCAACATGTCCCCAAAGAACCAACATAGACAGTAAATAAAACCATAAATGGCTAAAGTCATATAAGTCATCTTTCACCATCCTTAGGGACAATAGAAAGTGGCAAAATTTACCATTTCCAGTTCTCACTTTTTAACTTTCTAAAACTTAATAAATATTGGTTTTTCATGAATGGAGGCCTGTAATCAATTCATATGAATAAAAGGGGGATATAAATCAACATACTTACAACAGATTACTGTCTGACTTGAAGTCAATAATGTCAAATTAAAAAAAGATACTTGACAAAGGATCTCTAGGTTTTTTCCTAGGGGATTATGTAATTTCCCTGTAATCAATTCATATGAATAAAAGGGGGATATAAATCAACATACTTACAACAGATTACTATCTGACTTGAAGTCAATAATGTCAAATTAAAAAAAGATACTTGACAAAGGATCTCTAGGTTTTTTCCTAGGGGATTATGTAATTTCTAAGTAAGTTTTCTTAAAAAACTAAGCCCAGCTTATTTTGTAATTTCCTAAAAACAAAACAGGTCCTATGACATACAACTGAGGCAAGATGTCCAATAATAATATCTATTAAATTTTTATGTATGTCACTGCAGCACAGCAGTAAAGAGATTTGAAACAATATTAACATAAAGCAGTGGTTCTAAAACTTAAATTTGTAGAATTACCTGGTAAGTGTATTAAAATGCAGATTTCCTCGACCCCCACCCACCTTCCGCAAGGGTGGGCACAGGAATATGAATACTGATGAACATCCAAAGTGATTCTGACGCACAGGCCCTGACCCCACTTTAAGAAACACTGCTTCCTAAGAAGACAATGAAATAAATGAGCTTTGCCTTAATGATACAACATGGGGGCCGGCCCGGTGGCGCACTGCTACAGTGCGCCGCTTGGGAGCGTGGCGGCGCTCCCGCCGAGGGTTCGGATCCCACATACAGACCGGTTCCCGCTCACTGGCTGAGCGAGGTGCGGGTGCGACGCCGAGGGTTGCGATCCTGTTGCCGGTCCCGGTCCGGTATGGGC
>NW_007734229.1:44328-74259 GCF_000696425.1 Galeopterus variegatus | reverse complement strand
TGCCGGTCCTGGTCCAGTACGGGCGCGACACTGAGGGTTGCGATCCGTTGCCGGACTCGAAAAAAGACAAAAAGGAAAAAAAAAATGATACAACATGGATATAACTATAAAAAATTTTAAGGAACCTGGTCAGTTGTGATTTTTTTAAAATGACATAAGGGAGGGCCGGCCCGGTGGCGCACTGGAGAGTGCGCCGCTTGGGAGCGCGGTGGCGCTCCTGCCGAGGGTTCAGATCCCATGTGGAGACCAGTTCCCGCTCACTGGCTAAGCGTGGTGCGGGTGCAACACCGAGGGTTGCAATCCCGTTGCCGGTCCCCGGTACGGGCGCAACACCGAGGGTTGCGATCCCGTTACCGGTCAGTAAAAAAGACAAAAAGGAAAAAAAAATGACATAAGGGAAATTACTTCTCTTCCTTTCTTTTGAAAAGAACCACTGGATAACATGACTGAACACATGAACATCACAAAAAGCAGAGCACATAGGGCACTGAGTTAGTAAGCATTATTAGTTCATCCAAAGAAACATTTACTACAAATTTGTTCTCTCTCAACCCCTAATCTCAGCAGCCCCTCCAAACCTAACAGTGAATAAAATTTTCAAAACATTATTTAAAAGGATCTCAGTTACAATACAAGGACTAAAGCAATGCTGATTAAGATTATCTAAAGAGCATTCCACTGGAAATCAATTAAACACAGTACATAAATGTATGGGGTTTGGGAAGTGATGGTCAGGTAAAGGGCATAAAGAAATATCATGATTTGTAAGAATGAATGTGCTAACAATAAATTTTAAAATTTAATATAAAAATAAATAAATAATAAAAATTTTATAGCAAAAAACATGTATGCAGATGACTGAAAAAGCACATAGTAGTACCAAAAAAAGGTCATTAGACAACGTTTCTGGAAAGGAAAAGCAATTTTCACAAATCAAGAATTTTAATTAAGATATATCAGTGTTTGAAGGAATAGAAAAGTAAATAATAAAAACAAAACATTAAAATAAATATTGTTCAGATTATTCAGAAGTTGTTATTCAAAACTGATTGCTCAGCAGTGGCATTCAAAGGACTTTAAACTTACTGTACTGTGAATATATAAAAATTACTCAGATCGTTGAGCCTTCCTGTATCTTGCTCCTTTCCCCTGGGATGTCCTACATCTTCTTTGACTATGAATCCAACCCACTTTTCAAAGTTCAGATCAAGCTACATTTCATCCTTGAAGCCCTTCCTGACTATACTGGGCTTCACTAACCTGCTGCCCCCCAAACTACACATTGAAGCACTTAATCATAACTGCCCAATTTTGCATTTAATAATATACTAGCATAAATTGCTCATTACCATTTTGCATATAATAGTCATATTTGCAACTAAATTTTAAGTCTTGAAGGATTTGGGCCATGTCTCACGCCTCCAGAGCATACAACAAAATGTTAAGTACATTGTGGGCTGTCGAACTTGAAATAATTACTCACCAAATACGTCAAAAATAATCAAAAATTAAGGCTAACGGTAAAGATTTGATCTAAAAATGACAGGATTGTAAAGCAAAATATTTAGAATTTAGATATTAAAAAATAAGGGACTTATGATATAGCCACACAGTGGGATACCACACAGTCACTAAAAAGAATGTTATATATGTTGGAGATTATGTTGTTTATAGTGATGAATAACTAGAAGCAACCTGTATGTCCGACTGTATAGATTATTTTAGCACATTATGGTTTTATCCACATGATGAAATAATTCAAAACTATTGAAAAATCATATTTTTGAGAGAGAAAATTTAATGATGTGGGAATATTCATAATGTATTGTTCGTAAAAAAAATCAATATACATTTTTAAGAAAAAAATTATGTACAGAATAAAAGAGACAAGAATTTCAACAAAATGTTAATGGTCCTCTGAGTGTTGGGATAATATAGTCTTATTTTCTATTTGAAGTTCTCTATGTTTTGCTAGTGTTCTATCACAAATAATACTTTTAATCAAAAACATACAATTTTCAAAGTTGAGTATGAATACCAAAAAAAAACTGTAGAAACAATTTATTCACAAGGAAAGACGTGTTAAGTGGGGAAAAAAAGACATATTGTACTAGTTACAGTATAACATCAGTTTTTTATATATGTGTGTAATGGTAAATGAACTCCTCCCCCACCGCACATATACACACACAAACTAGAAAGATATATACCAAAGCATTTATAGTGATTTCTAAATAGGAGTGAGATTATTGGTAATTTTTATTTCCTTTTTTGCTTATCTGTGTTTTCTAATTTATCTTTCATGAACATACTACTTGTGTGATAAAGAAAGCAAAAGTCATGTTATAAACAGATGCTTAGGGAAAATAAAAACAAAAATAATTTCAGAGAATAAAGTTTGGCCTTTTTGAAGATGTCTAGAGAGTCAGTATATAATAGTCACCATGTACAAACCCAGAAAAAATAACCAAGCTTTTTTTCCTTGGCATTTCTGCAGGTGAAGGATCTCAAATAATACTTTCTAATAAATCTAATTACTTAAAAGGGAGCCCTCATATAAGCTAAAATCTACATCCTTATTGCTATAGTTTAAAGGTATGTCTCCCCAAAATTCATAAGTTGGAACCTAAGACCTAATGTGATACTGTTAAGAAGTGGGGCCGATAGGAGATGATTAAGTCATGAGGGCCGAGCCCTCATTAACAAGATTAATGACCTTATAAAAGGGCTGGAGACAACTAACTAGGCCCTTTTTGCCCTTCCAAATTACTCAGTCTATGGTATTTTGTTATAGCAGCAGGAACAGAGTAAGACACTTATAATTACAATACATTGTTTCCTATTTGCTCTCAAAAGACACACAAAATTAACCTATTTCCTCTTCCATATTAGAGGTGCTCAAATATCTCAAGGAAGGGATCAAATTAATTTTTTTTTTAACCTATTTCCTCTTCCATATTAGAGGTGCTCAAATATCTCAAGGAAGGGATCAAATTAATAGTCTTTTCCTAGGTGAAATTCCTCCACTTTCTACATCCATGTCTCATTTGACATGATTTCCAAATCTTCAGAATCCTTCTCTTACACACTCCAGTCTCTTGATGTAGTTCTAAAAATATGTTGCCATCAACTAAATACCAAGTTCTGCATTTCCACTTTCAACAGAAAGAAAAGCAACAGTCAGCAAGGTTAAGTGGTTTCCCCCATGTGTCACACAGGTAGAACTAGCAGAGCTAAAATCTAAATGCAGGTGGCAGGTTTCTGCCACCAAATCCAATGTTTTTCTATTCCACATTCCCACTTAAAAAATCACTCTCAATAGTAAAAGATGCCATAAATCCAGTCGCAACTATCTTCTAAATCTTTTGTTTTCTTACATTTCCAGAGAGATTTGTTTACTTTCGAGGCAGAAATTATACTTCGTTATTAACTCTAATCCAAGAATTACCAAGAAGTAAGTTGTATTATTTACCTACTGTTGAATAACAAATCATCCCAAAACAAAGGGCTCACAACAATAATAATCATTTAATGGTTTCTGTGGGTCAGGAATTTGGGAGCATCTGAGTTCGGCTGTTCTATCTCAATGTCTCTCATTGAGTTAAGTCAGTGTTTAAGATTGGAGTCATCTCAAAGGCTTCAGTACTCACAGATGTGGTACCTGGGCTGGGAATACTTCAAAAGCTCTAGACTAGAATAGCTAGGGTTTCTTGGACATCTTCTTCTATCTCTGTGTGATCTCTCCTTGTGGTCTCTTTAGCGTGTTAGTCTCAGGGTAGCTGCACTTCTTACATGGTGCCTCAGGGCTCCAAAGGTGCATGTCCCAGGATCAGTCTGATGAAAGCTGTATCACTGTTTCTAACCAAGCCTGGAAAATCACACTGTACAACTGTTACTACTTTCTATTCAACAGTGAGTCACCAAGGCTCAAGGGGATGAGAGTTAGACTCTGCCTTTTTATAGGATGGAGTTAAAATCATATCTTCAAATAGTTGTTGCAAGAAATGAATCATGTATAAAGCACTTGGTACAGTGCTTAGCACAAAAGTACTCAATAAATGATAGCTACTCTTATTATTGTATTCAAATGTCCTTTGTCCAGTTATCCTTTCTTGCAATTTCTAATTCTGAGAATATAGTCATGATAACCGCTGATACTAAACTACATTACTCTCTTCATTATCAATGCACATCCCAAACTAATTCCACTAAGATCTGGCTCCTCACAGAGCTCTACGAACTTTAGCATTTGTAATTAGCTTTTTCTAGGAATACTATCAATTCCCACTTATCCTATCTGCATATGTATTATCTCTACTCTGTTCAGGAGCAGTTACAGTACTCTACTGCTCTGATTCGGCAGGTTGCCAACCATAACTAGACAAGGAATGTAGGTAGGCAGCCACACTGCAAGCAGAGGAAAGCAGCAGGCTGGGATTGAAAAGTCAGACAAGATGTCAGAAATTGAGAGTCAGAGAGCATAGGTCACGAATGAAATCTAGCCTGTATAATGGAGTTGAAACCCACGTACAGGTGGAAGTCATTGCAGTTCAGAGAAGTGACTAAAAAATGGTCTAAGTAGCAACATGAATCAACTTCCCTACCTGCTGACCAGTCTAATTGAAGGGACAGAACATTATCCTCTCCTACCCTTTTCTGCACCCATTAGCAAGACTACATTAAATATATTCATTCTTTATTGCATTGTATGTTGTCAGTTTTGTTTTGTTTTCCATCTTAGTTGTAGCTTTTCCAATTACAGCTTTATCCTCACTCTAGTCTGCCCTGCCTATAGATAAGGTTTACTGAGATATGCAGTCATAAATTTGTCCCTGATTTCTGACAGCACCCAATCTACAGCAAACTTGTTTCCTTAGACCCTACACAAAATCATCCGAAGAAAGCCCAAATTCTAAAATAGGTTCTATCTAACACTCTGTTACTAAGATACTCTGTGGTTCCCCATGGTGTGTATTGTCTCTGATTAAAATGAATAATAAATCCAATTTGTTCAACTGTAGGTATGCTCCTGGTAGTCTTTGACTGGAGGAAACTAAGGGGATGCAATGGACACTCTGTTACTAAGATACTCTGTGGTTCCCCATGGTGTGTATTGTCTCTGATTAAAATGAGTAATAAATCCAATTTGTTCAACTGTAGGTATGCTCCTGGTAGTCTTTGACTGGAGGAAACTAAGGGGATGCAGTGTCTGTAAAGTTTGAAACAATAATAAAGCCAACTACAAGCTGTTTTTGTTTTAAATCACCATGCACTGGCAACTCACTCAACCATGTCAGTGATCAGTCTTCTCTGCCAGAGTAGATGGCTCCCATCACTATCCCATCCCCCATGGTAAGCACTGCATTTATATATTTTGTTTTAACTAAGTGTTCAAGTTATATTACACATACTATATTAAACATATACTATATATGTACCACTTCTTATGATTCCCTACTTTAAACAACTTTCTAGGATAAACCAAAAATTACCTGCCAGCTGTGCTGTATAAGAAGCCTTTTACTACTGTGTTACTGACTGACTGACAGAAAATATTTACCTAATCTAGGTTCCAATAACTTCTTGCTAATAAAGGAAATCTAAACTTTTTAATATGCTAACATTTATAGATTCTTTCTCAGAAGAAAAAGTATGTTGCTCTCTAATGTGACATATTTTAAGGAAAAGCATAGATTAAAGAAGCTCATATAAATAGAAATGCTGGATTTGGTTCTAATTTCCAACAGATTATTTATGACAATAATATCATTTGCTCTAATAGCAAAATAAAGTGTATCCTTTTTTTCTTTTACTAACACTGACATTTGCTAGAATATATTGATTTGCATATCATTCTCAAAGTTGGAATAACATTTTGCTTATCACTATTACTGTATTGTTTAGTAACAATAAAATTATTCTTAGATGTGTCAGAAAATAGATTTGTTGCCAACATTTCTAAAGTGTCATGACTTCGACAGTCTAAAAAGAAAAAATTGTTTTTAAAATGTTATTTTGATTCACAGAAAAATAATCACATACCCAAAAGTTTTTTATATGGCCTCATTTTCATGATAATTAATAAATGGAAGTAAATATAATGAACAGAATAAATACAGAAAAAATACTAAAAGTTCTCAAACTTGTGAAGACAAGCACCTAGGAAAGCTTTGCATAATCTATACACATCAGCCTCACATACAAAATCAGAATCTCAAGATTTGAAGGTCCTTAAAAGTCCAGTTTTTCACGATACTAATAATAAGTTGAACATTCAGAGGGAGAGAACAGAACTGTGGTTACTAGAGGCAGGAAAGAGGGAGAGAGAGGGAGGATGGTGAGAAATTGGTTAATGGAAAAATAATTTAGGAAATAATTAATATTTCCTAATAATTAGGAAAAATAAGTTCTATTGGTATACTGTTGAGCTTAGGCATCTATAATTTAGCATTAATTTACTGAGTGATATCAAATGGCTAGAAGAGAGAAGGTCGAATGCCCTTATCATAGAGAAATGATTCAGTTTTATAATGAGGAATATGCTAATTATCTTGACTTGATCATCACACATTGTGTATAGGTATCGATATTCAACTCTATGCCCTACAAATATGTATAATCAATTACATTTCAAAAAAATTTAATGATAAATAAGTAATTTTTTTAAAAATTCCAATTGTTCAACCCCATCTATCACTTCACTTCTCTGTGCAATAAAAGGTAAAATAATAAAGTAGTTAAAATACAGGATATCTGAGCCAGATTTTCTAACTTAAATCCAAGCTTTTCCACCTTACTCCCATATAGGCTCAGATAAGTTAGTTAACCTCTTTTTGCCTTAATTTTCCTTGTGTGTAAAATGGAAGTAATAATAATATCAGTAAAGAAGCTACCTCATAAGGTTGTTGTAAGAATTAAATGAATCAATAAAAATAAAACACTTAGAACAGTGCCTGTTACATAGTATGTGCTCATTGAATAGTTGTGGTGGTGGCAGTGGTGGTAGCAGTGTTGACTGTTACAAAATCCCTGACAAGTGACTTTTTGGCCTCTCCTTAAACACCTCCACTGACAGAGGATTTAGCACCTCTTAAAGCAGTTCATGCCATCTTTGTAAGGTTGTCCAAAATTCTTTATAGGAATATTAAAACTATTTCAACCTATAGTTCTATCCCATGGAAACATTCACAATAGCAGCCCTTTCAATACACACACACAGCAATTATAGAACACTTATATCTTCCCTTTTTATAGGAAAATATCCCTGTTTCCTTCATTTCTTCCTCATAAGACATGGTTCATTCTTACCTGAGTGTTCCAAATTGTTTTTCTCTCCCTCTTAAAAAGCAGTGCCATGAACTGAATTTACTCAATATTGTCTAAACAACAGGAATTAAGGCACACAATCATTGCCCTAAAACATCATGTTTTAAAGATCTCATGCCATGAGTCAGCCTCATAGATGAGGATACTTTATAACTTTTTGGTAGTGAAACAGTAAGACAAGTTTTAAGGCTGGCAGGCCTGATAATGAATTCCCCATCACATGAAGCAACATTCTATCAATGGTCCAGCTATTGGCTGATTCATGTGCCTATCAACTCCAGGCAATTACTTTCATCTGGACATTCATTAGTACTCAAACTGCCATATACGTGATACTCAACCTAAACAATACTATCAGGCTAGGCTGAATTGGCTATGACAATATTAACCTAGAAACCAAGAAAGTTAGCAGCGGCAAGAGATTTGGTGTCAGGAGACATAAAGTGGCTAAGGTCAGACAGCAAATTAGTGGTAGAGGTGAACATAAGCTTTCTGTGAGGTAACATCCTATCTTCTAGCTTTTCTTCCCTCCAAGTAACACTAGGGAAAATATTTCCATTGAATAAGAAGAATGGGTTTTGGTGGGGTTTTTTTGTTTGTTTGTTTGTTTGGTTTGTTTTTTTCTTTTTGATAATTTAAGGCACCAGGGAGGGGAGTGATTATACAGAAGCTGGAGATGTCAGACAAGTTTTTACAGAGCAAGTTTCTATGTATGGAGAGTCTCAAATGATTCTGTAGAACTTTTCTTAAACTACTTACTGCAGTGTCAAGTCTATTTTCCTCATCCTCTCCTCCTTTGCTGTTGTTTTCTTTTCTTCCCCATTTGAGAGATACCAGTACACTTATAAAAATAATGGTGTCTGTTGTAGCTGCTGTTTTTATAATCATCAAGGCAACTAGTATGCTTTAAATGAAAAGAAATAGCTTAGGATATGCTCCTCATACCTCACAAATCTTAACATGAAAGAGTACCACAGCCCAAAAATAATGGTGTCTGTTGTAGCTGCTGTTTTTATAATCATCAAGGCAACTAGTATGCTTTAAACGAAAAGAAATAGCTTAGGATATGCTCCTCATACCTCACAAATCTTAACATGAAAGAGTACCACAGCCCAATGTTGGTCAAGTCCACTTGTTCCTTAATAGAGACACTACTCTATTAACAGTGAAGTCCTTTCATGCCCAAGTTTGTCTAGGGAAGAGAGACCAGAGAACAGATTGCTTTATATGTCATATATACTGAGCCCTCGGGGCCATTCCGCGAGCTCAACAATCTCCTCTCTTCACTGGATATTGCCCAGTAAAGTTCCCAATATTGAGGATTTCACCACAAGAACCTTCAAATTTCCTTCTAATATATCAAGTAAATATGATGGGCTTAACAAGAAACTCTTTGTAATCCAGAAAAAATGTAAATAACTTCTCTTGCTCTCTCATTTAAATTCTTACGACTAGAACAAGTACAAAGAGACTAAAAATTATTCTTCAGAGGCTTTGTTGCTTATAAAACAACTACCTATCCATCCTTCCTTGACATTATTCCCCACCCACCCATCTATGCATTCACATATCTATCCATCCATCCGTCTATCTATTCATCTATCTATCTGTCCATCTCTCTATCTATCTGTCTGTCTGTCTGCCTGTCTGTCTACCTATCTATCTGTCGGTATTTGTGTTTCCAGGAAAAGGGAAACTAGGCACAAAATGCCACCAATTTAACACAGAGAATTAAGTAAGGAGTCTAATTCTACCCTCAATGCCTGGGAGCTATATATTCTCCTAACTGAAAGCAACACATAACCTTGGATTGATGATTTAGTTAGTTACAATCATAGAGCTCAGACTTTCTCTCTGGAAAAAGAAAAAAACAGATGCGAATTTTTCTTTGTATCTTTTAACTTTCAAATTCCAAAAATTTAGATCTTTCCTTGCCTTATTGTGTCATCCAAGAGAACAGCACCCAAAAGGACAGTTAGACTCTAACCTTACTGTCAATTTCAGAAAGCAAAATAAATATAATCTCATAAAATGAAAAAGGCATCTTTAGTAGAAGCATATAATGTGCAAAATAAATTAGCAACGACTAAAGGCTAAATATTAACCCTAAATTCAAGGGCAAAAAAAATTTCTCAATTTGTTCATGGATTACATTAGTTTAATCCCGGCTAACTCAGTGCTTATGCGTAAAACTACTAACTTACCACTGGAACTGACGAATAAGTTCCTAAACAAAAATAATCATCATATAAATGTTCTAATTGTCTTTTATATTTCTGGGTAAATGAATCTCTACTATTATACCACCATAATCTTTCGGTGCTTGAGTGAGGGAGCATTTCCTCTCACAAGTCTGATAAATTTGAAAATATTGTATTCAAGGTACCGTCAGCAGAAACAAATCAGAGTTAAATTATAATGAAAACAAAAGTTTACAAAATAATTTCCAGTATTTTATGAAATAGCGTTTTCCATTTTCTAGGGTGTTAATGAAATAAATATAAAGAAGATAAATGAAATGCATAAATATTCATTTCTGATTTTAACCTTATTATAAAATTTTATTAGCAAAGGTTTGTAATTTATACTTTGGATTTGAGAATGTAGTTTACACAAAGATATATTATTGAACTCAATTTGCATCACCTAGAAAAGTAATGCCTAAGGGTAACAGAAATGTAATAACGCCAAAATAATACTTAAAAGACTAATATAAAAAATACATATGCCATCTCACTGAAAGCTCTATTAACAAAAGGAATAATAGCTTGAAGTTGTTCTTCTTTAAAAAGGTTACATTTCTCTTGGAAAGCAAGAAAAACTTTTACTTGCTTTTCACATAAAACTGAAGCAGAAGACAATCAAACAGTGGAATAATTTGCATATTAAGGTAGTTAAGGCACATTCATTACAGGCATTCAAGAAAGATTAGATATGTTCATGGAAAGAACAGAGTAGGGTCTTTCCTGCTTGATGCAAATGGTTTGACTCAATAATCAGAGACAGCCCTTTCAATCTCATCTCTGAATGTATGATACAAGCAGAATTCATTGTGTTAAAGTTGCCTTTATGGAAACCCTCTCCAAATTAAAGATAGAAGGTAGATCTCCATCGAGTCCAAATACAGTCCTGGCTTCCTCCTCCCAAAGCAATATGCTACCTATCACAGTCATCACCATCTTATTCCTGCTTATTTAAAAGGACCTTGATATTCATATCTCATTCTAATACTTAAATTTCAAATTAGTCATGTAAATAGCTGCACGGTTAATAATATATACATTAGTTTCTACAACATGTTGCTTAGAAGTATTACAAAAATGTGCAGATTTCATTATTCCAGTAATATTTCATTTTAGTAGTATACTTACCAGAAGAAATTGCAAGAAGGAATTCTGTACAAGAAAGTGTACATTAATCAACTGAAACATGCTAGTGCAGTTCTGCTTTAATCAGAAAATTATTGGTGTCCTGAGATCAGCTTTTATCGATTAACATTGACCAATTTTGACAAAAGACTTATTTAAAAAACAAACTTCTACATTCAAATGACACTTGAATCCACCAAGAAAAATAAAAGCTGAGTAGAATAGTCCTGCCTAATCAAATTGTTCATGCTACACTAGATTATACCAGATTTTCTATTGATAATCAAGTCTTATTTTAAATAATTATCAAAAAGCAACTTTTCTTGTGTCTGGAAATGCTATAGACCCCGAGCTACACTTTGGTCATATAGAAGTATTTGCATATGGACACTAGATGGGAAAAGTCAAACCACAGGTGCAGCCCCGGCATCATTATGAGGTGTACACTATCAACATATAGGTAAAAGAAATGAAAACAAAATATTTATGAGACATAAAGATATTACATAAAACTGAAGCAAATTAGGGGAATATTGGCTGAATCTCAGAAAAGATAACCTTATGAACATGAAGAAATGTTGTGAATTATAAGTGAATGTCAGTGATGGAGTTCATTAAGAGATTCATGTTATAGTCAGTGTTCTGCAAACCTCAGTCACTGTAACTTACACAGCCTGAAAGATTAAAATAAAAATAACCATGGCAAATCCCATCTCCCTGAAGACATTCTATCTACCCAATTTTATTACACTGAAAGGAAAAAAAAGATACTAGGGTCTGATTTTCCTTGAACTGTCAAAATACAAAGAAATGCAAAAAGTCTTTGCACAGATGTGGCAAAGTACTAGGTTTTTATATTTTGGCAAATGCTCAATATGCAGCCCACATAATCACATGTTAATGACTGGAGTATGTTAATCAGCATGCATACCTGATTCCTTCTTGCCCAAGGAGAAAGGAGCCAAATATTCCAGAGTATGTTATTGTTTCTACTTTTGATAAAGATTTTGATAATATGCTAAGAAAGAAAGAAAACTTTTCCAAAAAGTATCTTTAGAAAGGTATATTATACAATTAAGAATAATGATAAAATAATTTATATTTCTATAAGCATCAAGATAGTTCCGGGTAGCATACCAGTAATCCTTTCATTTAATTTAAACAACCCAGATTTAAGAAACTTTTTTAAAAATATGCTTAAAAAAACAGGAAGGTATATTATACAATTAAGAATAATGATAAAATAATTTATATTTCTATAAGCATCAAGATAGCATACCAGTAATCCTTTCATTTAATTTAAACAACCCAGATTTAAGAAACTTTTTTTAAAATATGCTTAAAAAAAACAGGACTGAAACAGTGCACATAATCAGGATGTGAAAATATAAAGGTAATCAATGTGTTAACACTAGCCAACATTAGTTATCAATTTCACTACCCACAGCACCCACAGCAAGAGTTTTGCCAGATTCTATGCAATAAAATGTTTTTATTTTTTAGTTCATATTGTAAATAAATTTGTCATTACATTTCTGAGAAAGTTTTAAAAGGAAACAGTACAGAGTTCCAAATTCACAAAAAATGGGAAACCCCCCATAGGGCTTCCTAGAGAATGTTGTACAGTGACTCAGGGGCAAGGATAAACATTTTTACTTAGAAATCTAGGTTTGAATTTATTTAAATTGAATGAATTTCCAAAGTCCCAAAATGAGAAGAATAGTAACTAAATTTCTTAAGAAATCTAAACCTTTCTAGTTTTATGTTTGATTGTTTGTTGTTTGTTTGTTTCCTAGTGCTTCATAGAGCAATCATGTGCCACAAAAGATACACATGAACCTTACCTTAGGCGTTAAGACTATAAATTATATAGGACCCTGTGAGCTACTGGGCTTCTACTACAGTTAAAGTACAGTCCCAATAAAAGTGAAGAAATAAATTTCCTTTGGGTGCTGCCTACTATCTTAAGAGACTACTAGATCCTATGAAAAAAAAAAGAAAAAAAAAACTGGCAACAAAGTTTTTAAAATCTTTTAACAAGTGACAGGATTAGAAATCTTCTAAAAGTCTGCCACAACATAAAGCATGGCTGAGGACTGAATCCTCACTAAAAATTCCTGGACTGTGTAATCATGTAATGACAAGAGCTCCATTCCAAGAAATAGTACAAAGTCCACACCAGAAATTTTGTGACTCCAAGTAAACTACATAAAACACTCAGAGTTGATTAACAACTTCTTCAGGCAGAAAGCAAGACAGGTAGAGAGTAGAAATTGTTTGCAAGCAAAAAAGCATTATTCTGTACAAAGTCCACACCAGAAATTTTGTGACTCCAAGTAAACTACATAAAACACTCAGAGTTGGTTAACAACTTCTTCAGGCAGAAAGCAAGACAGGTAGAGAGTAGAAATTGTTTGCAAGCAAAAAAGGATTATTCCCAATGGTTTATTTATTAAATATCTCAGCATGCCTGTTATTATTTTCTTTCAATTACAACATGGGGCATTATTGGCATCTTTTATTTCTAGTGAAAAAAAAAAATTTTAAACTTTTCTAAAAAAACAAAATCCACCCAGGGGAATTTAAGAAGGGCCATAAAATAAGTTCATATATTCTGGTGCTGAGACTCTAGTGCGGTTATTCCTATTTAATCAGACTAGTAGTTAAAAGTCAGATATGTACATTTTTGCCTAAAATATAGATCAATTTAAGCATGCATGGAAGTGCAAATGGGCACATGTGCATAAGGTCCCACTCACAATCTTGTGACATTTAGTATCTTGTGACATTTAGTATCTTGTGAGAGATACTGTTGGTGCCTTACCCACATCTCCATGACCTCTTAGGCAAAAAGCCTCTGTCTCTAATCTGGGGCCATTCACTGGCAAGAAGCATATTAACCCCTTTTCCCCCTCTTTTTGGTCTCACCAACCTCACTTTTTGTTCATTCTTGACTAAGTTCCTGTCCACATGCATATAACTTAAAATATCCTCTCCATCCTCTGTGTGAATCTTATCTTCTTCAGAATCTCTGGGAAATCCTCAATGAATAACCTCCCTGACTGTTCACTTTTCCACTTATCATCAAACTCTCACCTACACTACTGCAATGATCTCCTAATAGGTGTCCCTGTTTCTGATGTTATCTCCCACAACCCATTCTCTACAGAGTAGGCAACATGATCTTTTAAAAACATAAATCAAATTACGTTACTTGCTTGCCTTAAATCTTCCAATGCCTTCCCTCTTGCACTTGAAATAGAGTTCAAACACATCACTATAGCCTGCTAGACCCCATGATATCTGTCATCAGTCTGCCTCCTTGATTTCACCTCAATACCATTTTCTCCCCCACTCACCACCCTGTTGTTTTCTGTTGTTCAAACACACCAACCAAAGGGCTTCTGTACTTAATATACACTCTGGCTATGTGTCTTCCCCTAATATCTTTGAGCAGTTGGCTCCTTATTATTCAAATTTCAGCTCAAAGGTCACTTCTTCAAAAAGATCTTCCACAGTTTTAGTCATTCTCTATCACATTTTCTTATCTATTTTTCTTCATAGCACTTGTAATTGCATGAAATCATCTTGCTCTGTGAGACTTCTTTATTGTCTGTCACATGACTACTCCCTAAAGTTCCATGACAGCAGGGATCTTCTCTCTATCATTCACAAGGAAGTCCCTACCTGAAACTTAGTAAGCACTATATACTCAAGTAACCAGTGATGGTAATGACACCTCTTGAAATTATACTATAAAGCAAAAAAAAAGAGAGAGGGAGAGCTCAAAAATAACATGCACATCTCAACTTACTCATTTGATACAACAAGTGGCTATATATAATTCACACCAAAAAACTGTACATAATTTGCAGACAAATTCATTAACAATATATAGGCTCACCTATCCTTTCTACAGTTGCAATCTTTAGCAGGTAATCATTACATACTTTATCATACATAGATCACTAGACGTTAGCACAGAATGTTCCTCCATACATATTAACATTAAAAAGAATGATACACTGTACATTTTTCCATGAAAAATTATGTTAATTTATTCCTACCCAATGAGTCAGTTCTAATAAGAAAAAAAAAAGAAACACAATTCGGTGGACAGTGTCAATATTCCTCTGCAAAAAAAAGTATTGGTACACTGGTGCCATGATGAAAATGGTAGTGGCGGTGAATTCTTATTTACATTAACTTTTCAGCCTTCAAAATGGATCTCACCAATTAACATAGCACATCAAATTTAAAATTGAACATTTTGGTATTCATAACATAAGTAATTGTAATTAAAATCAGAGTCTAAATTTTTATCTCAAATCGGTCCTTGAATTCCTATCTCTAAAATATCTATTCTTTTTCCTATCTCTAAAATATCTATTCTTTTTCCTATCTCTAAAATATCTATTCTTTTTCTTTGCTTATATCGTAATAAATTCTTTTCCCTATTTGAAACTGTGTGGTCTCATAGGAGTATTTTGTTGGAGTATCACTACAAAATAATCAGAATTTTAACACTTAAAGATTGTTTTTCTAATCAGGAAGTTGGGATTAGCAAAACTTTTGCTTTGCATTTACCCTCTCTTCCATAAAAGCTCCTCTGTGGTCTTAATATTTCAAAGTCAAACACTTTCTGAACCCAGGAGAAAAGAAACTTTTAGGGTTTGTTTCTAACTGTTCGTGAACGAAGGCCATCGCAGAAAGTAAACAACAATGGAAACTGAATAGACAGTGATAAAATTTTTGTTGTTGTTTTTTAGATTTTGAATTTTATTTCTCTAAAACTGTTTTACTAGGTTCAGTTGTACTTAGAATATAATCCACAATATTTCAAAGTCAAACACTTTCTGAACCCAGGAGAAAAGAAACTTTTAGGGTTTGTTTCTAACTGTTCGTGAACGAAGGCCATCGCAGAAAGTAAACAACAATGGAAACTGAATAGACAGTGATAAAATTTTTGTTGTTGTTTTTTAGATTTTGAATTTTATTTCTCCAAAACTGTTTTACTAGGTTCAGTTGTACTTAGAATATAATCCACCGAAGAGAACTACAAGTTTTACTCACTTCATAAACATCCTTTTGGACTTTGTATTTATTTTAAAATAGAATGAGGTAAAATGTTTATTAAACTTTACATTAGTCACAGTCTTCCCACTCCAACACACACACACACAGAGTATATTTAGGTTTGCAGGCCTGCCTAGAAACCTAAAATCCATCTATTGTTTTTCTTTCCTATGAAGAAAAATTGGTTGGTGATATGATACTTACAGTATAAGTCATTACAGGTCTGATGTTACAGTTGTTACACATTATTGAATATATCAAGTGAAAAGGGAGCACAAAGGGAATTTCGAAGTGCAGCTGCTATTTCACATTTGTTAAATCCTTGTATTATACTATATAAGTACACAGCTGAGAAATACTGTAGAGTGGGAGTTAAAACAAAATATTTTGGCTTGCAGACACTCAGAATACACAAAGGCTCCAGTGGAAAACAATACTTGATATCAAAAGAGAGTGAAAGTTTGAAAATATTTCTAGGAGTATGATTTCTTTTATACTAATATGTAACATATTTATAACTTTATACCACCATAAATCACATATAATACAACTTTGGTAAACAAATTATTAATATCTATTTTCTAACAAAATTTTAGATCATAAAAGTTTGAGAATAACTCACCAATGCAACTTGGCACTTGCCAAGATACAAACAAAATTTTACGAGAAAAAATAAGTAAACTTTTCCCTAGAGAAATAAATTTTGAACTGTATTTTTTCTGCCTCTGTCCATATTTTCCAGTCCAGTTATTTTTATTTGTCTATATTTATGACTATATTTGGCATAAAAGTAAAATACATCTCGAACCCACCCATTCTCTCTATCCACTCTTTTTCCACACTAATCCAAGTCATTATCGTCCCTCACCAAGACTTCCGAAATAGAGTCCCAACGGGCCTTCCTCCTTTCATTTTTGTCTTCCTCCCATCCATTCACTATACCACAGCCAGAATTATCTGTTTGAAATGTTCTTAAACCCTTCAAAGGCTTTACACTGCACTTAGATCAAATCTTAACTCCATGATGTTATCTCCAAGCTCCTGTTGATGTAGTTCTTATCTCTCCAACCATATCTGATGCTACTTTGTATCCTCACTTATAATCCAGCCATAAAGACCATCTTTTACTTCCTTAAATTAAGCTGTATTTTTCTCACCTCAACTACTTCATAATGCTGTTCTCTCTGCAGTTTTACTGTCTGTTCCACTCAATCTGTCTACTGCCTATCATCCTTAGCTCAAAGAGGGCATTTTTAACCATCCATTCTAAATTAGGCTTACCCTCTTATGTTCTCATATAGCATTCTGTTCTTCACAGCACATATCACAATTTTAATTATATATTTATTTGTGTGTATATTTATGTAATTCTGTTCCCTCTCCTAGACTATAAACTTCATGAAGACATGAATCATGTCCATTTTGTTCAGACTATACAGCCAGCACCTAGTAGAATGCTTGGCACATAGAAGGTGTTCAATGAGTATTTGTTGAAATAAAAATGAAACATATCTCCATTATCTTTCCAGTAAGCAGTGGCAGTGACTGGATATCTATTTTACCCATGCTACCTTGGAGATATAAAATGAACAACTTAAGTTCAATCAGAAAAACAGACTTAAGTCTTTTGCTTTATTACACCTTCTCCCTTCCCCCTACTCAAGGAAAATAAATCTTCCAGTGGATCTAATTGTACAATGTTGATCCATTTCAAAACTAAAATTAGTCTAGAAACATTTTATTTATCTTCCAGTCTCCTACTTCTCATCTACTGCTCCAGAGAACTGGCTGCATCTGAAAAATCATCTGAAAAAGAAAAATGTCTGCCTCCATAAATTATTGAATTAAGTCTCTGAGATACTAAGAATAGAGCAAGAATTTAAATCTATTATTATCAGTAAAAGCATTTCAAATATTACTCTATTTTTTATTAAGGAATAAAAAATTCCTCATTACCCACTTAAAATATTTTTCATTAACTTAACCAATAGTTAAGAAATGCAAAACAGAGTTAAAATTTCTAATCCAATAAAATATTTTAAGGTTTTGGTCTCTTCTAGATGTTAAAAAAATTAAATATGTTTGCTTTACAGTAGGTAATTAATGTCACTACCATGATTTCTATTATGATGGTTAAAGGTGGAATTTAACATGGGAAAGCTGATTAATACACTGCATGTATTTGATGATATTTCTACGTCTAGAGAAAACTCCTGCAGTCTGATTGAATGATACTCAAGAGCTTTGCATGTCCTTTTGAAATTAATATATAGGCCTATAAATGAGACAAGCTTTATTATAAGTCAAAAATAACCATTAAAAATGATAAATACCTGCATTTCCTCACTGAAGATGTATTCGTTACATGACTTCATTCACATAGGCATACTTGCTTAATTCAATTTTTCAATACTAATATACAATCGCACTTTACTTAATCATACCTACTTTGTGATATTACCAAATTCACCACCATAAATTCAAGAATTCAGAGAATAAGGTAACCAAACCCACCCATCCCCCAGAAATAAATATTTTCTGGCAAATTGACCGAATAATGGACATAACCTAAACTACAAACCATTTTCCACGTTTTCTAAGTTACTAGTATATTAGTAATATGTGCCTGGTGGTTGTTTCATGATCTAAACACAAAAAACTCTAATGCCATGTATTTTAAGCTTTCCCTAAAACACCTATTTAAAAGGAGGACATACTAGCAGACGTAGTGGCAGTGGCCAGATTTTAAAAGCTCACCATTCTTTGCTGAGATGACAGAACGCTGTCCCAGTCAGCATCTTGTTGAATGGTATTGACAAGTGTTGGTAGCTCCTCAGAGTGAGGTTTGTTGTGCATTATTGGGTGCAGAGGCAGATGGGAGGCCACATGTTGATCACTGCCCTCTTCCTTTTCCCTTGAGGTCAAATCCTGGGTCATCGCTTCCTCTCCATCAGCTGCACAGGCAAATGGAGAGGTGGCTTGCTTGGAAGACATTCTTCTGCAGAAGAAGGACAACAATATGGATTTAAAAGGGCTGTCAATGACAAAAGAATAAATGATCTCTTGCATTTGACTAATCCAGGAAAAAGGAAAGTTCTTTAACTTTAGAAATATTTATGGTCTACTCTAAACCACTGAAAAAGAACTCTGGGCTTATTTGTCCCACGTATCCTCCTTGTGTTTAACTCAGCAAAACTCTTTCCAGTAATAGCTGCATATTTTCTCTCAATCCACAAATGAAATTTTTTATGGGATAAGTTTTCATAATATACAATGTATATATGTGGGCACTTCAAAAAGTTTGTGGAAAAATAGAATTACAAGATAATATTGATCTTAACATGAACTTTTTGACATACTTTGTATGTTTATTGTTCTTCCCAGTTCTCCCAACTAGATTATAAATTTCTTGAGAGTAATTATGTTGATGGTTAGCAATGAGAAAAAGAAAAAGGAAGGAAGGAAAGAGAGAAAGAGAGAGAGAGAGAACAAGAGAAAGAGAGAGAGGGAGAGCAAATAAGCCAGTTTTCAGAACGATTTGAAAGCACAAATATCCAAATTTTTCCTATGGTTTATGTAGAAACAAGAGAAGTCTATGTAGAAAAATATAATCAGGAGAGTAAATAATCCAGGACAAAAGTCCTGAGTAAATCTGGTCCTGACCTCTTAGCTTATACCTTGTATTATAAGTGCTGGGCCTAACACTACATAGTGCCAACCTGAAGCTTTTCTAAAAACCTTCAAGATGTGTCAACTGCCATAACTTAACTTTCAAGTCACATGTTGATTAAGTGACTGATAATGTCAGATTAGTCGTAAGGCCATTTTATAGTATGGAATTGAGTATCTGAAAATACTATATCTCTATTTTACATTAGAAAGCACATACAAGATTCAAAGCATTTACTATGAAAATACTAAAATGCCCCTACTATGCGTAACATTTTAAAGCCTCCAAAAACAATACTGAACAGTCATTTATGTATCCACAAATAAACATCGACTACACTCTGCATAACAAGGCCTCCATTCTGTGCTTTCACATAAAATCAATTGTAATTATTAAATGGAATTTCAAAACTTTTAGAATATCACTTTATCGAGATGAATTTCTCAATGAAATAGTTAGAAATAAAACCACTAAAAGTTGAAACACAACAGGCAATTGAGTCTTTTTTTCTAAAACTTTACATTGTTTTTGGTTTATTGCATCTTTCACTCTAAAACTGCTGTGTAATGAAAGGAATAAAATCTCCACCTTAATTGCTCTTTAACATTAATTGATTTCATACCATTTTTAAAAAATGCACAAATCAGTTAACATAGGAAACCACATGAGCATTTTTCAAATTAGCAAATCATTAACTTGCTAGTACTGTTTCTACAGACAAATAAATACTGATTAAAGGGTCTAGAAATCTGAGATTAACAGTTAAATTTACAAATCTGTCACATGCTTTCATGAATATTGCAGTGAAGGAAATATCAAGTGCAAAGAAAAATAATTAAGTTAATTCCAATTTAAACAGTAGTTTTTACGTAGCAGCCCATGTTTCACATAGGATTTAACAGCTAATGCTAAATTTCTCACAATTAATGAGGGGGCTCAGATTTAGTATCCTACAGTGAAAAAAATTAATATAAGATCAGCTAATCTAATTATGCACAGCTCTAAATAAAAGTATTACAGGCTTTTGAAGTGCTTTGAAACATATTTAAATGCTGATACCTACTTATAATAATCATTCTACAAATAATAATTTCATCTATTGGACTCGATACTAGAAAATAAAATGGAGGAAAGGGAGTGCAGTAGAATGCCTATATTTTCTTTGAGGAAAAAGAAAGTAAATTTTCTAAAAAATACTGTATCAAAGAATCAGACAAACATATTTTTGACCAATTCTATCAATACTAATAAATGGACAAACATATACACAATTTTGAAAATGATAACCAAAGGATGTTTCCTAATATACAAGGATCACTGTAGGGCTTACTTTACTGACCCCATAAATACTCTAGTAGAACCAGGCAAATTATAACTGCACTACAAGTTTATCAAGAGCTTGCCACAAACAACAAGAGTGTTTTTATAGCTCAGATAATGACAGTACTGATAATGTAACCATTAACATTAAAAACAAAAGAATGAACTTACTGCTGCTTTTTGAAACAATTAAATATAACTTAAGTCATAATCCAAAACTCAAAGTAACTTTAGCTCCTCCAATAAACATCCGCTTATTATAAAATGAATTGGCTCCTTCCAATAGCAATATCTATTATTATTGCTTTAGTATAAATTAATCATGACACAAAACCTCAAATGACAACAGTCTCTTAAAAATAATTTCAAGTATAAACTGCACCAGTGAACAATAGTGCACATTCCTAATTAAACATAACTGTGCAGCTGTAAAAATAGACTAAATCTGTCCAAAGCTATGAGTCAAGTTTAAAGGCTGTTTTGTTAGAATGTTTTCTTAAGGAAGGCTGGGCCCTCAGTCTTAATCAGCCAATAAATTATTTCCTGCAATTACATTAAATAGAAAATTATCTTCAAATGGGGAGTGTTAATTGAAAATCAAAATTCAGAGGGAAGTTTAGAAATTATACACTGAATACAATTAGTGAGGAAAGGCTTCACCTCTACTTCATCAACAGTCTTCTGGTGATTCCTCCAGTGACCATTCAGGAAAGCTACCTATTTATAACATCACACAATTTGTCTTTTATTTTGCACCTACAAATATAAATATATATCAAGGTTGCAAACAAAAGACAGGCTGCCAAAAAAGCAGGGGAGGGCAATATTAAATCTGACTGTTTATCCACAGTTCAAACCATCATTAGAGGAAAAGGAGAGGGGGTAGGTAGAACGACAATCAAGGAACACATACTCAACTTCAAAATCCCTCCCTTTAGCAAAGGAATTAACATTTTTCTGTTCAAGAATACTTTTCCATATCATATTTTATTTAATTTCTTGTGTTTATTACAGTTCTCAGATATGTTGTTAGCAGAGAAAAGATGATTTTTGTTCTTTGAGTAAGGTATTTCCTTGATCTTTTCCTTTTGATAAAATTATTGGGCTTTTTTGCTTTGTTTTTTATTGTTTTATTTTTACTGACATAATTGTACACATTTATGGAGTACAGTGCAATGTTTCAATACACATATACACTGTGTAAAAATCAAATCAGAGTATTTAGCATATCCATCGTCTCATATGTTTATCATTTCTGTGTAGTGAGAAGATTCAAAATCCTCTCTTCTAGCTATTTTGAAACATACAATACAATATTGTTAAACAATAGTTACCTTACTGTGCAACCGAACATCAGAACTTATTTCTCCTATCCAACTGTAGATTTGTACCTGTTGACCAATCTCTCTCTATCCCTGCCTCCTTCATACCCTCCCCAGCCTCTGGTAACTACTATTCTATTCTCTACTTCTATGAAGTAAGCTTCTTCAGATTCCACATATGAGTGAGATCATTCATGTTGGGCTTTTCTCAGGTTTGCTTTTTATTGTTGGTTTTGTTGGTTTTTGTCCAGGGTGGTGGTGGTGTTTTTTAAAATGTAAAATGTGCACAAATTATTTTTAATGTGTAGTTTATTAAATAAATCTTAGATTTACTGATTATTAGATTCAATTTATTGATTTTTTTGCACACTTTAGTAATCTTTCGATTTACTCATTCTATCCTAATTCATTTCATTTTTTTACTTTAGCTTTTCCTTTTAAAACATTTTACTAGCCCAACTAAACTGTATTCTAGAAGCTGCAAAGACACTTGACTTTTGGTAATGCCACTTTACCACAGCTACTCTCCTTTAAAAACTCATACACCCTTGTTTTAATGTTTTTAAATGTCATATGGAATTCTTATACTTATTTTTAATGCTTGTATAAGTAATTTCCCATTACAAAAATTTTTACCCCAATGTATTAGAATAGCACCTTACTTTAGCTGCTGCCATATACCACTAAGCAAAAAAAATAATAATAATAAAAATCCTGTGAAAATGATCAATTCCTATGTGACTTTACTTTGTTTTATTTCTGCAGTATTATAACTTAAAATCATTCAAATGAATTGTTTTTTTAATTTGTATTAAAAAAAATCTCCCTAGTTATACCCCCTGAAAACAGGGGTTTATAATGGAAGTGCTGACACAACCCTAACTAAAGCAGCGCAAATGTTGCCGCTATAATACACAAAATCAAGTTCTATTATTCTAAACTATCCTCGCTCATGGGATTTTTCTTTACTGTGCTCCCAACCAAACTGCTGAAGCATGAAAAATTTAAATGCAATCAAATGCGCCCAATTCTACTTTACTAGAACAAGTGTCTACAGTGGTACAATCTTAAAAGGAGATGCAACAGATTTGTTTGGTGTTTTTTTTTAACTGTTTATTTATAATACAGTGCATTGGAGATAAAATAAAAGAGGAAATTACACTCACATGGTACCAGTGTATTGACTACACAGAGTACATTATAATCAGAGAGAAAAACTACATTGTCAACTTATCACATTGGTTAAACAAGATGGTTTTCTGGGGCATAGCTATTATCAAGTAAAACCTCTAAAGAGAATTAAATATCTCTGGGACACAAAGCTAAATTCCCGTCATATGTTCCCTGAGTTTGAAATGTCTCTGCCCAACAGATCAAGTGAATTCCCAAAATGGCAGGCCATTGGGAAGAACTTCAGGCTTAGGACTTTTGGGAATAAGATTGTTGGAGATAAAGCCCCAAGTAATTGATAATGTTTTCTAGGAAGTCTAGGAATGCCTCTAGAAAGGTGATAATTATTTTACTCCAAACCCCAATATAAAATCTTAATGTTTAGGTCATAACAAACTTATTCATACAGTAAATTTACTTCCTGTTCTTCAACAAGAAATCAAAATTAGTTGGCCCAAGACTTCATAAAATAATGAGAATGCTAGATATCTATATATTAAGTCTTCTATCTCAGAACAACATATTTTCTGGAACCTTTCTGATTTGATGTTAGTTTCTTAGAACAAGTTATTTGTATATGTTTAAAAGTTAGTATTATTTTTAAACAACTTTAAACTTCTAAACTTTCTCATATGGCATAGTCACCAAAGTTATATACTTTTTTTTATTATTGCTTAGAAAGAATCCGTCTTTCAAAACTATCATTTGGGACTTACATAACTATCCAAAAGAGTCACTGGATTTATCAAAACAATATTTTAACCTAACTTATAAAAGTAATAAAGTAATTATCAAATGTCAATCTTTTTTTAGGTATGTTACATTTGTTGAAAAAAAGTCCTATTTTTAACATAAAGCAACATTTTAATAGTTGGTTTACTTATAGAAAAAAATGAAAATTCAATCCAACATTCACATTTATTTTTGCAGCTCAGCCCCAAGCTACCAAGGTAGACTTATTTCAGTCAGATAATTCACTGTTAATTTATTGCTGCACTTGATCTAACACTGGGAAATAAACAACTAATTTTCCAAAGATATAACACAGTGTCTGTCATTTTAAAGAGCATGAGTAACAAATATGTTCAGCTGCCAAAATGCACAATACCCAGGAACCCCTACAAAGGATGCCAGTCCACCTGCCTAGGTGAAAGAATGATTTAAAAACCCTCTTCCTGTACCTTTAATTCCCACGTTTAAGAATCTTGGGGGGTTGCAGGGGGTACCCTAATTCTAGACATTAAAATGAAGACACTCCTTTTAAAGCTTTCCCTGCTTCATTCAGGTACAGCCTGAGGATTGTTACTGATTCGTTGCATGGTTTTATACAGCACTACAACCTCCTCTCTCCCACTCTTCCTCCAAACTTCCCTGGGATTCTGCAGATTTTTCTTTCTCTTCCTCTGCATTAATAAGCAATTGAAAAAATTCAGAGAAAAATAAGGTAACAGCTTTCAGACTACCTTGGTAAGTTATAAACCTACCTTCTGGAGTTTGTAGCAGCTCTTTTTGAACACATATACTAACACAGAAACAATATCTGTTAGAAGAAAACTCACTGATTTGAGTTAGCTGTCAAATCAACAGACATGAGACAAATGAAATACACTTGAAGCCCTTGAAGTATGTCTAAGAAAGAGCTTAAATTAATGGGTTTTCACTTTTCTAAGTCATCTAATTTTTCACACCAAAGCACCACAATTGTCTCCAAAGGCCCTATGAGGTTCTTACAAAACAAGAACTACCTGGAACAGATTCTTCTCAAGTCATCAAAGTTTGTGTTTCTAGAGTTTATATTTAGCTGACAATATTGCTGTCACTTTATATAGCTTAAGACTGTTCTTTGGACTAGAGCTCATATGTCTTGGAATGCTTTGACTCATGAATTGTTTCTCCTGATAATGTTACATCACGTAACCACCTCTGTCTAATTGGTTAATATCTGCTGGAACAGACAAGCAACCAGCCTAACGACTGGCCTGCTGATTGACTGCCTATGGAAAACCTATAATTATTACATGTGTCCCTGAGTATCCAGTTTCTTCCTGGGATCAAAACAACTTGATTTTATGTTACCTCTATCTATACTTTTTGTTTGACAAAAATAATATTGTTTTCTTACAGTTTATCTACGAGTAACTAGTTGAGATTTTTGCCTTGGAAAGCCAAGCCCAGAGTATATTTTAAAAATCAGTGGCTTAACAATAAGAGCAAAACCAAACAATGGCTACTATAAATATACACTAACTTAGAAGATTTTAATCAAGCACAAATGACTTTACAGCCCAACTGAAAGACCTCTATGTGGCTCGAGTAAAAGAAAGCTGTCTAAAATAATAGAATAAATTTATATATTCACTTTGAATCTCCTCTTCACATGAAATGAGAACCATAATTTTTCAAGTGAATAACAGACATGTCTTTGTCAGCTTGAAACCGATCCACTAATACAGGATATCTTATCCAATTATTAATAAACATCATAAACCAGAACAATAACATCAGAGAGAAAGCATAGAAAGATGTCACTCTGTATTTTTCCATTCTTACCTCTCTTTTCACTCTGTTTAATATTACCAGGAAAAAAAGGGAAATCTGAAAATGATACTATATAGATTGTTTCAAAATATGAGAGTTCACTCATGGTAACACTGAACAAAATTATGTAAAGCAGCTAATCTCTGAGGTTCTCCTTTAGCTAAATAAAGCAATCCAGCAATTCCTCTCTTTCCTGTAATGAGATAAGGTATAAATTTCAGGTTCCTATCAAAAGACAAGAAGAGAAGGAAGAGGAGGAGGGAGGGAGGAAGAGAGAGAGAGTGGAAAGGGAGGGAAATGGAAGGGGAAGGAGAAGGGGAGAAGGGGGGGGGGAGAGAAACCATGGCTTTGCAGTTCATTTTCAGTTTGTCTACTTAATGAAAACCTCATTGTACAACCCTGAAAACCATTTCCAGCAGGCAAAGTATTTCTGATTCAGCAGAGGTTACACAAGCATCAAAGCAGTTAAATATAGGTGCCAAGCTTCATTGCCAGGAGCTCTCAGTACTGTGAGTTAGTGTTACCTGACAGCTTAGTGAATATAAAATTACTTGTTTCTCCAATTGAAGACAATCAAATTGTCACCTTCCATTGTAATAATGCACAACTAGTGATCAGCAAAGTGCAAACATAATTACCATTGAAGAAAACAAAAAATCAAATCTAAATCTCTCTACAGGGTAAACACATCTACCTGGCTTCCCCCCAAAAGGAGTGCATAATGTTGAATGCAATCTTTATGTTATTTAACAATAAGAGTTATTAGTCTTACATTATAAGAATGAAAAGCAACAAGAAAGACCAATTCATAAAAAGTGCATACAAATACCAATAAGAGTATAACAAGTTTCCAGACACAGTACAAAGGCCTACAAATTATATCACTGCCATTAGATCGTAACATTAAGTATATGTCAGCAGCACCACCATTATAAAAACCTCGCCTTCAGAGATCTCTTTCTAGCCTAGAAACCTTTCTGAAGGTTGAAAAGGACAGGTAGGCTCCAACTTCAAAGTCTTTTCTTAATTTTTCCTTGGAAAAAAAAGTTATGCTTTATTTTTGTCTTCTAAAGTGGCCTATATTTCTGAAGTTGAAAATTCACCTCACAAAATTTATTTAGTATCTCTATCCAAATTTAGAAAAATAACCAAGGATAGGGTATATATCCACAACTATTTTTGATACACTCAGCATCTGGAATTCTTGCCCAAATTTGGTAACCAGATTGGCCCACTATCAAAGTGATCTCAGTAACCCAAAGCTGGGTTAGTATTAAAGCACTGAAAATTTGACATGGTTCTTCCATACTCTAAAGATTCCCAAGATACATATGAAATTGAATACTATTAATATAGATGATTCTCCAAAAAAATTGCATTTTAAAAACTTAGAAAAGTGATTTTATTTTATATCTAATTCAAAATTTCAAACATTCAAGTCACAGCACTCCTTTAAATATGGCAAAAATCTTTTCCATTCTCAAAATACTCCAAACAGGGTTTTTCTCTTTCATCAGTAATGTCCTTTTTATCAGAAAAGTATGTCATACAGCTAAAGCCTGATATTCCATTTTTACCTGAAACCTTCCTTCTAAATAATATCATTTATAATCATCTAAAACAAAAATGGACCAGTTTGGCAGGGGAAGGGAGAGCACGGCACCAGGGTGAAAGTGGAATGAATTGGAGACCACCAACAGCATAGGATTTCCTGAGCTTGAATCTTAGAATAAAAATTCAGACATTGATAATCTGATATCTCATTCCTTAGAATGATGCTTTCATTGTATATCAATCTGAACTGGCTAATCAGTCTTGCATGGTGTTCCTCTTTCTCCATTCCTCCATTTTATGAGGGAAGGCAGAAGAAAGACTGAGATGAAGACATTGGGTGGACTTTGTTGACTAAATCAGAAGCAGAAAAAGCATAGGGAAAAACAGGAGAAAGGTAAAGTCCAACATCCAGTTGCAAGTTTTACTGTGATTTGAGAAAAATTTCACATCATTAAGAGAAGTGTTCGGATGTGAGAAATAACACTGTTTTAGGAAAACATCTTTTTCCTCGAACTTACAACTTTCAAGTAACATAAAAAAATTTTTTGTAAGGGACTCTACTTATAAGCTTAACACAATAAACATCTTCCAGCGAAGGGGATGTAATCAGTATTTTTTTAACTTCAATGATGGGTAATTCAATCTATTTCTAAAATTATACTCCTACAGAGTATTCCTTACAATACAGTAATAATAAAAATATCAACAAGAGAAAGAAAAGGAAACCTCTTGTCAGAGAATGTCTTCCAGACCTTGAGAGAGAAATGCTTGCATAGATATTATTATAAGCTTACAGTAAATGGGGGGAAAAAGAGAAATAATTATAATATTTTGTCTGATTTTTTTAAAAAAGCTTATTCTCCACGTTCTATGAGGACAGAAATCATGTCCGTCTTGTTCATTACTGGATCCCCAGTGCCCAACACAGTGCACAAAACATTGTAGAAAGGGGGAGAGAAAGGCAGAGAGAGAGAGATGAGCAAACAGTTGATTTTTTTTTAAATTAAAATGAACATAGGGGCCGGCCCGGTGGCGCACTGGATAGTGAGCCGCTTGGGAAGCGCGGCGGCGCTCCCACCGGAGGGTTCGGATCCCACATACAGACCGGTTCCCGCTCACTGGCTGAACGAGGTGCGGGAGCAGCACCGAGGGTTGCAATCCCGTTGCCGGTCCCCAGTCCGGTACGGGGCAACACTGAGGGTTGCGATCCGTTGCCAGACACGGAAAAAGACAAAAGACAAAAAAAAAAAAAAAATGAACATATAATCACAGAAAATACCACCTACATGTTAATGCTGCCAACCTAAACATTATTCTTCCTCTATACTCTTTTTATCAAACATCTCATTACTTAACATCTAAGCCATATGATTATTATATCTGTATTTTGAACCCTGAATTCTTTCTCATCTCCCTGAAATACAACAGTCCTAAAATGACTGCAAGGCATTTATACCAAGACATGTTCTACAATGTCATGTTAAACAATGTAAAATTAGATTCATCATTATTTTCCTCAACACCTTCCTTAATTCATTCACATTCAGAAGAGTATCATCCTCAGAATCATACAGGTTCAAAACATGAACTCTATATTCATCTCCTCTTTTTTGTCTTTGCTCCTCAGTGCCAGCCTTTTGTTAAGCTCCATCATCTCTTCCTTAATAATGTTGCTTATGCTCATCTTTTTTACCATATTCATAATCACTTTAGTACAGGGCGTCATTACCCCTCATACCTAAACTCTTACAACAGACTCTCAACTGGATTCCCTAATTTCCCCCTCCAAATCAATCTACTGCCACTCCCTTCATCAGCCCACTCTCCTGATCAAAAAGCAATGGTGACTCTCCCTTGGCAACAGAATAAAGCCCAAACTCCTGACCTTGGCATTCAAGGCCCTCTATCCAGATCCAACCAATCTTTCTAAACTTATCTTCTAGTAGTCTAAACTTTAATCTTCTACTCTAACTAGACTGATACCATCAAACTTCACTTATTGTTGCCTCCCAGCCTTTGCTCTGCCTGTTTCCCCTTATGTTCCTCACCTTCCTTTCCTACCACTAGGAAACCAACTGAGACTATTCCATGTAACTATGATCCACATTTCTTCTAATCATTTTTAGTAAGTGCTCTGAGGAATTATTTTTTATATCACTCATTCAAAACTTACTGAATATTACCTTACGCAACCTTTTAAAAATGTTCTAGGGTACTTCAAAATTTTCGTGGAAAAATACAATTAAAAGATGATATGAATCTTTCCATAAACTGTTTGAAGTACCCTTGTATAATATCATTATATTTTATAAGTAATCCCAACCAGACAACAAACTTTTCAAGCGTGAGAACAAAACCCTGAGGCTTTTCTGTATTCCCATAGGACCTAGGTACAGTGTCTCGCACAAAGAAATCACTCAGTAAATATTGCCCAATTATTTAAGTATTATCAAATCAATAGGTAGAAATAAACTTAGAGTATTACAATTAACCAGAAAAAGAAGTAACAATGAAAGAGGATTTAAAATAAAGCATCTAGAACTCTCTACATAACTTGGTTTTCTGGAGTGTCTCCTCTTCCCACACA
>NW_007734229.1:29328-39328 GCF_000696425.1 Galeopterus variegatus | reverse complement strand
AAGATCGTGGCTTTTGCCTTTGATTAGAAGAGGTATCTTTCTCTAGTTGACTGAAGGTCACAGCATTTGCAACATGTGCTCACTTATTACAGCTCCCATGCAGAATGTATACATAAAAAGCTGATTTACTCCCCAAAAAGGGCCAGAGCTATAGTGAACAAAAGATGTCTGTGAACACATTAGATGGTTTTCTCTTCAAAAAAATTCAATCCAATAAACCATTAAACATCAGCACATTACTAATAAAACTATAACTAGAAGGCAACCTCCCCACCATTCTCCTGTCATCAATGACGTTCAAAATTACAGAATGGCAGGATGAATCATATTGTTTTACCTTAAAATACATATTTTACAAGAAATTTCTTAATCTTATTATGAAAGAACACAGAGTTCTACCGACTGGGAAGTAATTAAACAAGCAAAGTAATTAAAGGGAGACCCAGTTGTGTTAACACCTAAAATAGAAGTATTTGGGGAAATGATCCGGAAGACAGGCCATAAGAGGGAAGGAAACTAGCAGTATTTTTAAAATAAGCTTCCTTTCAAGTGGTAGATAGTTTGTCACTGTGTTTTGAAGAAAAAAAAGATCATGGTTTGACCTGAAGGAGAAAGGAAATCAAGTCTCTTCTCTCTGACCTCAATTCTTTATCTGTAAAGCGAGATATGTTTCCAACACTGAAATTCTGTAAGTCTATGACTCTAAGTCAATCCTAATAGGAGAAATCCTAAAAATTGGCTAGCAAATCAGAGAAGTCATCAGTAGTGTGTCTACTACCTCTTTTATTTACCCTACAAATATTTACTGACTACCTGCTCTGTGTCAAGAACTGTACTAACTTATAAATAAGACAGTGACATCTAATAGTTCACATTCTAGCAAGAAATATAAATGGAAAATAAATCATTGCAAGGTGATATAAGTAACCAGGTGCTAAAGAGATACATTGTGGAAATCCATAAGAAGGAGTAAATAACTCATCTTGTAGGGATCAGAGGCATTACAGAAGTCCCATTTAACTGGGTATCTGAAGAATAAGTAGAAGTTTGTCTGAAGGAAATAAGAGGAATGGATAATTCCAGGATATGCAAAGGCAGGGAGATACAAAAATATAAGGCTACATTCCAAGAAGAGGAAGAACTTCAAGTGGCTGAAATATAGAGTGCATGATGGGAAGTAGCAAGAAAAAAATCTTACAGGACAGGCTGACAACAGATTGGAAAGGATTTCAAACGTAATTCAAAGTAGTTAGGATTTTACCCTCTGGGAAATAGCAAATTATTGATGGAATTTAACCAAGGGAGTGGAGTAGTGTGGTCTGAATTTCCCTTAAGAAAAAAATTTCTAGTGGCCTTAGGAAGGATGACTCATCCAAAATGTTGTATATATGTTTATTCCCCTGTCATTTGTATTTATGTGTACATAGCTGTGCTTTCCTTATCTTATCCTTGGTTCTCTGCTGGACATGTGGTACTGACCAGTTACTTTATACCTCCACATTCTTTCTGGTCTCTGTTTTCAGTCTCTACAACCACCACTGATAAAAGTTGTTGAGTGTGTACATAGCTGTGCTTTCCTTATCTTATCCTTGGTTCTCTGCTGGACATGTGGTACTGAACAGTTACTTTATACCTCCACATTCTTTCTAGTCTCTGTTTTCAGTCTCTACAACCACCACTGATAAAAGTTGTTGAGAGAAGGTACGTGAAGAGAGTGGGGGAGGGAAGGAGGAAAGAATATAAATAATCACAGAGGAAATATCTAGGAGGAAGGAGAAAGACACTATATTAATAAAAATAACAACACAGTGGCTACTGGTATTCAGCACATACTATGTATCAAGCTCATTACTTATGCTTCACAGTACCTCCTTAAATCTCAAAACAACTCCACAACACAACTACTAATTTATCCCCATTTTTAGATGAGCTAAGTGAAGCTAAAGAGTTGGTTAAGTAACTTGGCTATGGTTATAAACCTAGTAAATGGGAAAAAGAGATTCAAACTGGTCCTGTCTGACTCTAAATCCCATGCTTTTAACTTTTATACTGTATTACCAATGATATCACTTACTGAATGTTAACTATGCGCCCAAAACTGTGCTAGCTGCTTTATATAGGTTAGCTCTAAGAACTATGATAACGTTTTTAAAAAGTAAATACCAGTGTCCCCACTTTATAGAAGAAAAAAATGAGGATCTGGGAGATTAAGTAATTTACCTAAGGTCACATGGCCAGTAAGACGCAGCAACTGAGTTTTAACCCTGGTCTGTTTGGCTGCACTCTTTCCATTACCTTATGATGTGTATATTTCCATTCCCTACTCCTTCCACCTTATGAGACCCTTCCCTGTCTCTTCATTTCCAGATTTCACATTCAAGGCTCAGCCAATATCTTACCTCCTCCAGATGCCTTTCTGGGAAGTATCAACCCATCATTGCATTCCTATTGCAATTATTTGTGTAACATTCATTTAAATTAATCATAACAGATTTGCATTTGTTACGTTTTCTATCTGTTTATGTTCTATGTCTCCAATCAGCCGACCAGAGAAGTGCCCAACAGCAAGTCCCTGAGGCATTTGTACCATCCAAACACATCTTACATTACTCTCAACTCAGTCTCTAGAGGAAGGTAAGAATTGTGTCATAATACTTTACATCCCATAAGATAACTAGCAGAATTCTATGCACATAATAGTGCCTAATAAAGAATGTGTTGATTTACTCCAATATACTCTAATAGTAGGAACTTTTTAATAATAATAATAGTAACAGCTAACTGTCTATATACGGATACATATATATGGATACATATATAAATATTATATGGATACATATATATATATATATATATATATGAATTCAATCCTCACATAAACCAATGATGTAGGTACTATTGTTAACCCTATTTTACAGAGGAAAATGAGAAACAAAAAATTTAAGTGACTTGTCCAAGGTCACACAGCTAATAAGTGGCAAGAGTAAAGATCCAAACCCGTGCAGTCTCACTCTGGAGTGAGCGTTCCCTTGACTACTTTACAATACTGCCTTCACTCAATAGATATTGTTTCAAGATTAAATGATTCTCAAACCTTCAAAAAAATGTAAAACTCACACATTACTTCCACTATAAACACTGTTTAGAGGAGATATGGAAAGAGTCTGTTGGCATAGAGTAGAAAACCTGAGCAGTAGATACAAAACTGCTGGGAAAATAAGAAGAAAATTGAGAAGTATTTCTCACAAAAAAAAATCAGAGTGTGACAAGTGTGCCATTTTTGCACAAGTTTCCATGATTTATAAAGCATCCATGCCAACTTCCTTCAATACACCAAATCATACAGCATACCTCAGAGTGAGCAACCATTGTTAGCAAAGACCCTGAAACTCTACACCAGAATCATGTAATCCTGAATCAGTGAAATACAACCACCTCTGGACTGACAAACAACAGCTGTTTAGGGTGTCAGAGAAATGGCCTGATGAGGGTACCAAGAAAAAATTGGAAAACAGAATGTTTTCCAAATCTTTTGAACTTGATTAGGTTGTCAGAGAGAAAAATACAAGACACATTTCTGCTTTTAAAAAGCAACAAGAAATTCTTAATAACTTAGAGATGATGGACAATATAGGTAAGTGATATATGCTTTTATGTAATTCATAATTCACAATTTTCAAGGCCTTATTCTGTACATTATTTCTTTTAATTCACACAGTAACTTGGTAAGATCAGTAGTATTATCATCTCCACAAAATCAGCCTCTACAAGTGAGACTCAGAGAACGTGACTTCCTGCAGTTATTTAGCTGGAAAGTATTGAAGCTAGGACTAAAATCCAGGTCCTCTACAACAAAGCTCTGTCCCTTGTATCATGTGATTCTTCTTGAAGAAAAGAGAATTAAGAGCCCTTTGTATTGTAGAGAGAAAAAAAGTAACAGTGATTGCAAAATAGACAATGACTGAAGCATTAGAATGACAGGTCTCATCACTCTCTGCTCTTTTAAAGAACCTCCACATCTCCCCGTTTGAAAGTAAAATAACAAGAAATGAGAAAAGATCCTCCTGGTTGCTTTCCATCCCCACATTCCCTAACTTCACTCCTCCCCTCCTTGGACCTCATGGAACAATCACTATAACATATCAACACCATGGTGGTATCACAAATGCATGAAAAACATTTCCTATGATTTATTCAGAGAAAATGCCAAAGAAAAGCCTGAGAAAATCTAGAACACCAAAAATAAAGCAATCTTCCCATATAGGACAGCATAATTCTCCAGAGGCAATAAAATATAGCATGATTATATAGAAGCATTGTGTGTTGTGCTGTACATATGGTGAGAGAAAAGGGAGGAGCTAGAGTCTGAAAGTAGAAGAAAAATTTTAAAGCAGGCAAGTCTATCCAGACTTTGTTATGGCTGCAGAATTCTATGCCACAAAGTAAAGGAAATTGCCTGATTCAGGTTCTACAATTTTCCGGGAAGCAGAGATCAACAAGCACATCTACTCTTTCTCAGAACTAACACACAAAACTTCTTCAACATTCACATGCAAGAAATGACAAGTCAGACATTTCATTTCAGAGGCAGCCAGTGTAACAATGGTCACACAGGATATTCCTGTGTATACCTCTGGTCATAGAGATATCCACAAGCCTTGGCACTCTGCCAGTTTAACGTGCAACACATGGTTTTAGATAAGGAAGGCACTACTTAACCCAAATATTACTTTTCTCACTGTTCTTCTTTTATTAACTTGTTCAGTAAACATGTATATGTATATACCTGACACTACACTAGATTTTGGGAATAATGAAGGGAACCAGATAAAGCCTTTGTTCTAATAAGCTTGCATTCTAAGTCCAAATTAAATCACCTCCAAGATTTCTTCCAACTCTAAAATTCTATGGTTTTACTATTAGAGAAAAAGCTTAAATTGCAAATGTTCCTGGTAGAGGGACACTTTGAAGACCTTCTAGCCTCAGCATCTAGCATATTACTTAAAGCTCAGTAAAGGTTAAGTGATGGAGATAATCACTATATTACAGATGTAGAAACAGAGTCAGGTTGGTTAAATAAATTGCCCATAGTTAAATAGACAGTAATAGTTTAAGATATGGTAGGGCTAAGAACTATACTCTGACCTAGTGTGACCTAGGAACACCTAATAATTTTCATGAAACAGGTTAGGACTTCATTTTTAAGGATTATTTGGTTACTGAAAAGTCAGTTCCCCAACAGTGAATCTCTGCATCCTTGCTTACCTCTGTATTTACAAATACCACACAATTAAACACTTAATTTTTCTCTGTTTAGGGTCAAGAGATAAGATTTGAAAGAATTTAGAGATAAAAGTACTCTTAGGAGTCATCTAGTTCTAGCCCTTCACTTTTCAGGTGAGCGAACTGATCAGAGAAGGGTAGAAATTGGCCTGAAGTCCCACCGATAACTCATGGCAGACCTAACACTAAAACCCAAGTTTTCTGATACCTGGCCCAATGTTCTTTTCCATCACCACACTGTCACTGTCTCTCCTAAGTTCCCTTATTATAGGAACTGTTTATTCAATGCTTTTTGTATTACTACCAACACTTAGAAAGTAAATACTGCTACTGGCATATTACACTACCCAACAAGTGCATTATAAGGAAATTTTATTTTTCGAACCTAACATTTCCTCCTCTCTGAAACTTCTCTATTCCAGTTGAGCTAGAGAATTTTTAACAGCTTCTAAACCAAGACCGTGGCCTAAAAGATTCCAGCAGGAATTTACTAAGTTTAATACACAACAAGAGTAACCCCTATCCCAATATTCTTTCCCTGGAAAAAGCAACAGGACTTACAGGAAAAGCCCCTCCAAAGTAGGTTTTTTCCAGAAAATAACTGAGTGGCCCAAAGACTTGCATTTTCAGGTGAGGAAAGACTCTACCAACTACCTTAGTTAAAGGGAAATTTTCTGAGCTGCTCTTACAAAGTTGATCTACTCTGCAGTCGGTCCTCCCTTGGGGAAGTCTCAGAGATTGCATAGGAGCACTAAATTCAGGGCAACAAGACTATTCTAGTTTTGTCACTAATAAGTTGTTCGACATTGTACAAAATCACTTTTCCTCTCTGAGTTTATTTTACCCATCTGTATTATAGGGATAATAATATTTACCCTAAATATCTCACAAGGTAATCAGGTAGAACACATGAGCTTGCTGGCCATAACATCAATTTCAAAAGTATAAAACACCATACAAATGTAAGGTAGAGCAATTAATTATTAGTATTATTACTCAGAATTACTATGTATTTCAGAGTCCAGAAAGCCAGTTAGAAAACGACAAAATATGTGTCACATAGTAGGAATATCAAAACTTTGAAGTCAGATACCCCTAGGTATGAATCCAGACTCTGTGACCTTGACAAGTTTTTCAAATTCTTTGAGCCTTGGTTTCCTCATCTATAAAATAGATAGTACTACTGTGGAATTGCTATGAAGAATAAATTCACACGTATGCACATATATATTTTTAGTAGTACACACATATACCTGTGTGTGTGTAACTTATTCTTCATAGCAGTTCCACAGTAGTACTATATATATATATATATATATATATATATGATATATATATGACACACACATATAGATATATGTAAAAGCATCTTGCATGGTATGAAATGGTAGTTATAAATTTCTCTTCTAGAAAGCTTAGAACTTCAGGATTTTATCTAGAATTCCTACCACGTAAACAGTTGAAATGTTTATAATGTAAACCACAAACAACAACTACAAAAACAACATTCCTCATCAACATAGTAAAACAAAAAATGTAGATGCTAATTAACGAGCATATTAGTAATCAGGCCAGAGTTTAGGAGCCAGTTCTATCAATGGGTATTTTCTCAGTCACCCAGACAAACTGTTGTGCTTATTTCAAACCAGTGCACTGAGACTTTCTTTGTGATTATGGATTGTTGGATTGTTGCCTACATTTCTGTCTTCTGTGAAAATGCCAAATGTATGGAAATTCCAGTAACCAGATTAGATGCTCATCTTGACAATATATTATGCTGTTTGGTGTCATGTTGACATCCTATTGATGGTGTTCATGACTCTTTATGCCTTTATTTTGTTCTTTGGTTTCAATAAAGAGAAAATGAAAAAGCCCTTAGACTAATGACTTCAGACTGTTTCAGACACTGTGCTGCTTCCCCTCCATGAGATCAGGAAAAGGATATATTTCTGGTTGCAGACATATGTGACACAGGCATGAGATCACAGCTTTAAGCTCAATAGGAGAACATAACAATATATTCATTGTTTACACTTTGACCCAAAGGGCAGCTGGAAATCTCAACCAACCATATGCAGTGCCAAACAAGTGGTCATGACTTTATTATTAAAGTCAAGCATTAACAAATAAGATTCTGGTAATAGTACAGTGAGGGGAAAGAGTCTCTTAACCTAGGCTTCTCTAAGTACTAGGCATAGGGCCCAGGCTATTGTTAACAATGCCCTTTGGGATTAGGCTATTCTTTCTGCCAGAATTCCATATGCCATCTTTCATATTTCCCAGTTCTACAATGCAGTGTTTAATCAGCTGCTAGGGCTTGGTTAGAAAGAACTTCCTATTCTTCTTTCATCCTGACCTCCTGAAAAGGGGGCTAATCATAAAATTATCTAAATACAATTGAATTAAGTCACATATATAAACCTTTTTGTACTATAAAAAACTATTTTAAGTAAAGAGATGTGAGTAATCTCTTACTTACTCCTTCAAGTCTGCAACAGGTATAGATAATATTATCACCAATTTATACATGAGAAGCTGGTACCGAGAAAGGCTAAAGGACACTGTAAGAAAATTGCAGGCCAGGAGTCAAGATGGTGATGGGTCTGGAGCAGGGGCGCCAGAAGACAGCATGAACCTGAGAGGTGTGCGCTGTGCTGCCAGAGTGTTATTTGCATTTCCAAGAGCAACAAAAAAAGAATAAGTCTTTGATCAACTAATCTACAACTATAAAAAAGTAACTACAGATTCCAGGTTTAGGGCCGACATTAAAGAAGATTCCTGGGAGCACCCGAGTCGCGCTGCGGGACCGAGTGAGCAGCCCAAGCTGGTGGTGGCTAGGATGGCGCGGAAATGGAGAGGGAGCCTCTCGGCCGGCCCAGCTCTGTGAGTGACCCCCCAGCCTGGCCCTGCTTGCGGGGCAGACGCCCGTCCGGCATCCGCCTGCCCCTCTAGGCCAGTCACCGGCCCGGGGCTGCCTCCATTTTCTCGGGTCGGGGAGGAGCCGGCCGGCTCAGCCAGGCCTGCCCTCCTTGCCCAGCTCGGCTACTCACTGAGCCTTCCCACTTCCTTGCCCTGGCGTGGGGCTTCCCAGGGTCCACGGGCCGGCCTCACATCCCACTTCCCCTGCAGTTTGCTGGCGGGGCTAGTGGCATGGGAAGCCCCCAGCCAGCGGCGGAAGGACAGGGAAGAACGGGCTGGGCCAATTGTCACTCCACCGCACCCTGGGCTCTGGCCCCCGATAAACTTCCTGTTACCGGGAGGCAGATACCATCTCTGCAGCCATCAGTTCGGAAAAACGCCTAACCGATTTATGGTTAGGAAAAGTGTGATTGGAGCGCTCCCGAGCTTGCTTGAACCTGCCAGAGAGCTGACTGTGGGCGGGCGCTGGAGTCGGTCCGCGCCAGGGGGAATCAAAGAGGAACTGTGTGCTGCGGGCTCCTCCCCCAAGGAGCTCACGCTCTGGTGTGGGAGATAAGACAAGTACACAGATAACTGCAATACCAGGAGGAAGGTGATAAGTCCCGAGAAAGCACTATACAGTGCTACAAAGGCACCCAGAGCGACCGGTCGGCTGGGCCTAGCAGAAACCTGAAAGTCTTCCTGGGAGGGGCAGTGCCGAGCAGGGGCTTGAAGGCCTGGCTGAAAGATGAGGGTAGCAGAAGACAAGTCCCACCCCAGTCTAGAGCGCACAGAATGGGGAGGCGGCCGGCTAGGGAGGCAGAGACTCGGCAGAAAACACATACCCTGCGGGCCGCATCTGCGAGGTCCAACAGCCCCGCCTAGTGTGCACAGAGCGGGGAGACGTCCGGCTAGGGAGGCGGAGACTCAGCAGAAAACACACACTCTGCGGGCCACCTCAGCAGCCCAGCAGAGTCCAAGCTGACTAGATAGGTGGCTCTCCAGAGAGGCCCAAGACCTGAGGCAACCACACACACAAGGCACTAGAGGCCAACTGAGCAGTCATGGAGGTAGCCATACCAAATTGACAAACACAGCCACACCTTAGTTAGCCAATAGGGTCACACCTGTGCACTGTGAAACCCCCTGCCAAAATGAAAAAACATCAAAAAAAAGATACCAGAAATACAAAAAAAAAAAAAAAACAAGACACAGTACACCACCAAAAGTTAATAAATCTCAAACTCTAGATCCTATAGAACAGGAAGCCCTTGAAATGAATGACAAGGAATTTCGAGTGATAATTCTAAAGAAACTGAATGAGATACAAGAAAACTCAGCTAGACAGCATGATGAAACGAGGAAAAGTATACAGGACATGAAAGAGGAAATGTACAAGGAAATCAATGCCCTTAAAAAAAAATGTAGCAGAACTTGCCGAACTGAAGAAGTTATTCAGCGAAATAAAAAACACAATGGAGAGGTTAACCAGCAGGATAGCAGAAGTTGAAGAGAGAAGCTCTGAACTTGAAGATGGACTGATTGAAATAACACAAGCAGACAAGAAAAAAGAAAAAAGAATCAAAGATATTGAAGAGAATCTGAGAGAGACATTAGACAACTTTAAGCGCTCAAATATCTGAGTCATGGGTATTCCAGAAGGGGAGGAAAAAGGAGAATGTATTAAAAACATATTTAACAAAATAGTGGCACAAAACTTCCTAGACATAGGAAAAATCACAGATCTTCATATGCAGGAAGCTCCATGATCTAAAAACATATTCAACCCAAAAAGGTCTTCTCCAAGACATGTTATAGA
>NW_007734229.1:26996-27400 GCF_000696425.1 Galeopterus variegatus | reverse complement strand
CCATGCTCTTGGATTGGAATCATCAACATAGTGAAAATGTCCATACTACCCAAAGTGATAAACAAATTCGATGCAATCCCCATCAAAATTCCAAAGATATTTTTTCTCAGAAATGGAAAGAACTATCCAGACATTTATATGGAATAATAAAAGACCATGCATAGCCAAAACGATGTTGAGCTAAAAAATAAAGCTGGAGGCATAACACTACCTGATTTTAAGCTATACTACAAAGCTATAATAACCAAAACAGTATGGTACTGGCATAAAAACAGACACACTGATCAATGGAATAGAATAGAGAATCCAGAAATCAACCCACACACTTACTGCCATCTGATCTTTGACAAAGGCACCAAGCCTATTCACTGGGGTAGGGACTGCCTCTTCAGCAAATGGTGCTG
>NW_007734229.1:5282-25240 GCF_000696425.1 Galeopterus variegatus | reverse complement strand
ATGTTCTCACTTATTGGTGGGAGCTAAAAATAAATAAATAAATACACTCACACACAAAAAATAACCGGAGGGTGGTGGGAAGAAGATATAACAACTACAATCCTTTGACGTTGTTACAACAAGCAAACGGAAAGGACATTCTTCGGAGGGAGGGGGGAGAGGGAGGAGGTATGGGGGTTTCGGTGATGGGCCATAATAATCAACCACATTGTATATCGACAAAATAAAATTTCAAAAAAAAAAAAGGTCAGTATGGATCTTTTTCTAAGAATTATTATTTCAATTTATATTCTCTGCCAATTTTTTTCCAAAATCGTAATCTCAGACCAATTTCTTGCTACCAAGGACAGATTGACTTGGAATGAGAAAGATTCCATGCCCATACAGCACTTTAAAAAGAAGCACTTTACTGCTCTGAATAAGGATGTAAAAAGAGTAAAAAACAAAAACTTCAAATTTTGATAGAATACTCTTGGTTTATATACCTACAAAGATAAGCAGCTTTAATTTCTTCAGTTTTGGCTGTTGAGAAGTGCATTAGAAGTAAATATTGCCTTTTATATGAGAAAGAAACCAAGGGCTTTCACTTGTAATAGTAATGGTTATATAATTTAGACACAATACAGCAGGGTCTCAGGATTATTGAAATGGCCCTTGATGGGAATTTCCTGGGCCCTACATTCTGCCTTCAATGTGTAAGTCCTAAGGAAATCCTGAAGATCTTACTTGCTACAGTTTAATTGAACTGGTAGTATTAGGAAAGAAGGAGGAGAAAGAAAAGAAAGTGGCAGGAGAGAGAGGAGAACAGGGAAGAGAGACTATGACATTACAAAAGTAAATAACTTGCTGGTAGAGATGTTCAGTTTCTTGAGACAGGAACAAAGATCAAACCTTGATCCCTGGCATAGATTCTCTATGAAGCTAGGTAACAGTTCAAGAAAATTCAGTAATACTGTTGTCATAGTATGATAAACAACATCGTATTTTCTTGTTGAATTTTATTTTCTGCTTTTTCTTTTTTCAGCAACTATAGCTTAAAATGGTAAGACAAAAAAGAGGCATCCGGAATGATAACCTTGCTGGGTAAAGTATTCTTGGCTGGCAATTATTGTCCTTTAGCGTTTTGAATATACCACACCATTCTTTTCAGGCTTTTAGAGTTTCTGATGAAAAGTCTGATGTTATTCTGATTGGGGCTCCCTTATAGGTAATTTGCCGCTTCTCTCTTGCAGCTTTTAAGATTCTCTCTTTGTCTTTGAATTTTGTTAGTTTGGTTATCACGTGTCTTGGAGAGGACCTTTTTGGGTTGAATGTGTTTGGTCATCTTTGGCTTCCTGACACTGGGGATCTGTGACTATCCCTGTACCCGGGAAGTTTTCTCCTATTATTTCATTAAATATGTTTTCAATGCCATTTCCTTTTTCTTCCCCTTCTGGAATACCCATGATTTGGATATTTGAGTGCATACGGTTGTCAGTTGTCTTATAAGATAAGCCAACTGCCAATATCATCCTGAATGGAGAAAAGCTGAAAGCTTTTACCTTAAAAACAGGAACTACGCAAGGATGTCCACCCTCACCACTCCTATTCAACATAGTGTTGGAAGTACTAGCCAGAGCAATCAGAGAAGAGAAGGAAATAAAGGGCATCCAGATTGGAAAGGATTGAGTCAAGCTGTCCCTTTTTGCAGATGACATGATCCTATATACTGAACAGCCTAAACCTTCTATACAAAAACTCCTAGTGTTGATGAATGATTTCAGCATAGCTACAGGATACAAAATCAACACACAAAAATCAGTAGCATTTCTAAACTCCACCAGTAAACATGCAGAAAAAGAAATCAAGAAAGCTAGCCCATTTATAATAGCCACCAAAAAAAATAAAATATTTAGGAATAAAGCTGACCAAGGATGTGAAAAATCTCTATGAAGAAACTACAAACAACTATTGAGACAAAGAGGGCACAAGAAGATGGAAAGATATCCCATGCTCTTGGATGGGAAGAATTAACATTGTGCAAATGTCCATATTATCCAAAGTGATCTATAGATTCAATGCAATCCCCATCAAAATTCGAATGACATTTTTCTCTGAGATGGAAAAAGCTATCCGGACATTTATATGAAACAACAAAAGACCACACATAGCCAAAACAATCCTGAGGGAAAAAAAATAATGCTGGAGGCATAACACAACCTGACTTTAAACTATATTACAAAGCTATAATAACCCAAACAGCATGGGGCTGGCATAAAAATAGACACACAGACCAGTGGAATAGAATAGAGAACCCAGAAATCAACCCACACACCTACAGCAATCTCATCTTTGACAAAGCAGCAAAGCTACATACTGGGAAAGAGACTGCCTTTTCAACAAGTGGTGCACCAAACAGCATGGGGCTGGCATAAAAATAGACACACAGACCAGTGGAATAGAATAGAGAACCCAGAAATCAACCCACACACCTACAGCAATCTGATCTTTGACAAAGCAGCAAAGCTACATACTGGGAAAGAGACTGCCTTTTCAACAAGTGGTGCTGGGATAACTGGATACTCATATGTAGGAGAATGAAAGTAGACTCATATTTTTCACCATATACTGAAATCAACTCAAAATGGATTAAAGAATTAAATGTACATCCCTAAAGAATAAAACTCCTTAAAGAAAACATAGGGGAAACACTCCAGGAAGTAGGAGTGGGTACAGAATTCATGAATAACACCCAAAAAGCACAGGCAACTAAAGGTAAAACAAACAAATGGGATTATATTGAACTAAAAAGCTTCTGCACAGCAAAAGAAACAATCAACAGAGTAAAAAAAATCAACAGAATGGGAGAAAATATTTGCAAAATATACATCTGACAAAGGATTAATATTCAGAATATAAAAGGAACTCAAACAACTTCGCAGCAATAAAACAAATAACCCAATTAAAAAATGGGCAAAGGAGCTGAACAGGCATTTCTCAAAGGAAGATATATGAATGGCCAACAGGCACATGAAAAAATGCTCAGTGTCACTCAACATCTGGAAAATGCAAATCAAAACCACACTGAGATACCATCTCACTCCACTTAGGATGGCTAATATCCAAAAGACTGTGAATGCTAAATGCTGGCGAGGTTGCAGAGAAAAAGGAACTCTCATACATTGTTGGTGGTGCTGCAAAATGGTGCAGCCTTTATGGAAAATTGTGTGGAGGTTCCTCAAACAATTACAAATAGATCTACGATATGACCCAGCCATTTCACTGCTGGGAATATACCCAGTGGAATGGAAATCATCATGCCAAAGGGATACCTGTACTCCAATGTTTATTACAGCTCTATAAACAATAGCCAGGAGCTAGAACCAGCCTAAATGTCCATCATCAGATGAGTAGATATGGAAAATGTGGTATATCTACACAGTGGAATACTACACTGCTATAAAAAAGAACAAAATAGTACCATTCACAACATGGATGGACTTAGAGAAAATTATATTAAGTGAAACAAGTCAGGCACAGAAAGAGAAATACCACATGTTCTCACTTACTTGTGGGAGCTAAAAATTAATACATAAATAAACACAAAAACAAATAAAGGGTGGGGGAGGGAAGAAGACAGAATAACCACAAAAATTCCTTGAACTACTTAAGTCAAGTGCACAGATACAATGGGGGGGAGGGGTGAAGGGGAGGGGAGAAGAATGGGTAAAGGGGCATGAAAATCAAGAACAATGTATTTTGAGAAGTAAAATTTATTAAATAAATAAATAATAAATAAATAAATAAATAAATGAGGCATCCAACATAAAACAATTTTCCAGTTTTTCCTGAAATAGATTACTTTGAATTGAGTTAGAGTGACATGTAAACAGTCAAGATTCCTTAATAAGAGTTGACAGTCCATAATAAATCTCTTTTAGTAAGGAACTCATTACATCATACTGAGTAGGAACTAAATCAAAGTGAATTAACAAGTTCATGGGGAACAAGATAGAAAACTATTTAAAGTCCATTACGACCTAATAATATTTCCTTTAAAACATTTAATTTACAACAGAATGTAGTAAAATTTTCACTAATATTTACTTTAAATTTTCAGTTATAGAATTACATTTTATTGCAATTTTTTTGATTAATTACTAGAGGTTGAAAAATAATATTCAACAAAATATGGCTATTTATTTCTTTTGCTTTCAAAGGTTAAATACCATTCTTGAGAAATGGTAGATTAACTCATGAGCATATTGTAAATTCAGACACAACTAATATTGTGAGAAGAAAATATCAGAATTTAATTAGATAATTGATGTATACATTATTGTTAATTATGTATTATTGTGATAGCCTACATACTGTGATAAAACTATTCTCAGTCGTTTATACAGTATAGTATCTTAGATGCTAGGCCACAGTATTTGCATTTCCACAGCAAAGTATTTCATTTTCTTAAAACATGTTATGGCCTGGCCTCATTAATTCAAAAAAAAAGAAAATACAATTAAAGAAAGTCTTCAGAGGTTCTAAAGTCATCTAAATTTTGGAGTGGTTAATGACATGAGTGCTATCAGTTTAAATTAATGCTGTTACTCTGATAGATTATAAAGAAACTTCATATTTTAATGTAAGAATTTTGCTGTAATTTCATCGGATCTCTCTGAGAGAAATTTAGAATCAAAAATAGTGTCTTAGTATTGCATTCTTACATTGGCTAGAAAATTTTTGAAAACTTTTACTTTTTTCATGGGAAATTTCTATTTTAGTTGAAAATAAAACCTCTAGTTACTCAGAATGGGTATGTAGCTATATCTACAATATTCCTTCCTCATTTCCTGGTATGGAAACTTGCACTTAACTTTTAAATTTAAGTTTCCTTTACATTACACCATATTTACAGATTTACATGCCACAAGTTTTGATGTTTAACACACTCTACAATATAAATGTCTCACTTTAGGAACAATACCATTTATTATAGGGTGACCTTGAATCTACCATTCTTACATGATTTTACAATACATTTTATAACAGTACATAGATTCTATATGATTTTAGGACTTATACCTATAGGGATTTTATTTGCAAAATGTGATGTATTTCAACTTATGCACAATTAATAAGATGATAGCATGTCAACACTCTGAGGCCACAAAGTTTTGTCAGTAAAACACTTGAAAGCATTCATTTAAAATGCTTTCTATTTCTTATTGTTTCCTTGGATGAAAAGAAGAACAATGCTACTTAACAATAATTTAATATTAATATGGATAAGTTAAACAGAAAACTGCATTGTCATATTAATGGGTAAAGGTTTTTTGAAGTATGGTCAATTTATTGATGTGAGCATGTAAAACTGTTCTTGTTACTTAGGCAGCTTTCTTTTGTTACATCGAGAATAGTAATTTTTTTGAGAAAGGCACAATGGAGGATGATTGATTGTCTGCTTTTGTCATGGAGATGAATTATTGCAGAAGGCATACATGAAAAAATAAAAGCATTGTTCTATAAATTGGCCCTTGATGCTTTGTTCATTTGAGTTCATTGTTCATAGACTCTAGCAAAAGCTAATACTAAATAGTATAAAGTAAATAAAAGCATTTTTTTGCTGAAGCAAAATTACTTTCTTCACTAATGAAACTCAGCTTTATGAAATAACAGTGTCTGGCAGTGTGCTACATTTAAAATGTATAATTTAATCTATGCCAAAAGCTGAGTAGTAACACAGAGTTTGCATAGCTATTATCATTTTATTAAATTAGTAATAAAAGTGCATAATGAAAAATGGAAAAACTTTTTATTTAAACTGTAATGAGAAAGCAGCTCACAAGTAATGCAAATTAAAAAGTGGTGTCTTTAATTTTAGACAGTTGAATAAAATCTATTAGGAGAAAATATAATTGTCAGTAACCGTTGAATGACTTCAATAACTTTTTAATCAAAAAATCGGAATCATGACTATCAAATTTTCTAAAACTTTTAAACAGATAAAATACTGAACACAAAAAAAGTTCAATCAACCATTATATTTCTAAAACAAGACATAAAATACTGTTTTTAAATAGATTAATGTCATGTCTACTTAATATTTGCTTCTTGGAGAAATTATTTCTTTCTTTATATTTGAGGCATGGATACCATCTAATGTAATTAATCTCTTGTTTTATTAAGTTTGGTTTTTAGAGAAATTTTAATGTTAGCAACAAGCAGATCTCTCCAGCTATGCTACTTTAACTTAGTTTAGTTTTTTTCCAATGCACTGAGATTTGCTGAGACAGAACACTTCATTCTAGATACAGCTATCACCTGGTGTTTGCTAAATCACTGTGAAATTCTTGCAACAGCTGTTTGTTCCTGGGGAAACATTCACTTCATATTGCAGCAATAAACTGATCATTGCCAATTAAATGCCCATTAATTGTGTAAGCAAGGATTACTGCCAGATGTTTACATTACAAAGAAAAATATCCTTTGCTATTTATTTTCCACTTATAGCCATCCCTTTTCATGTAGATAATTATGTATATGAGTTTTTTTTATAATATGCCACAAATTTCAATTCAAAAATTAATCAAATAATCTCTCCATAGATTTGATTTAATAGAAGGTAGGCTAGGGTACATTACACATATAATAAGAAATAAATAAACTTAAACAGAATTGCTTTTTCATTGCAAAAAAAAATGTTCAGACATTACACAGTGACTCAAATGTTCTAGTTTATTTGCTATATTATATGTTTCCTAGAAGTTGTCTTTACTTTCCCTTTATTCCATTTAAAATAATAAGCCTATGAAATTGTATTTTTAAAAGTTGAGATAGAACAAACTCTCATGCATAGTCTATTGTGGAGGAAAAAAAACTGTAAAAATAAAGAAATCCATATAAAATAAAAGCAGGTGATGTTTTCAGATTTTTAGCTAAATCTCACCATCTTTGTATTTACCTGGGGCTTCATTCTATCTCAAAATATTATTTAAATTTTTCTCCAGAATGCGGTAGTGATATAAATGAAACATGCACTTAAAAATATGTTGTCCCAAGTAATTTGTTTTTCAACACCAAAACAAAATGGGAAATAAACACTAAGGACAATGTATATATTTATTACCTCTTTTAGTGTCTAAATAAATGGCAAAAGTTAAAGAAAAAAAGGTGATTTTTGTGGTGATACACACCTATAAGTCATGCTTTTTAGACAGGAAAGCTTTCATGGAATACATCATATACATATTTCTTTGCAGTTGTGCCTTCATGTTTTTATAGGGAATAGCATATTCATAGACATATCTTCCCTGCTAGAATCACTGATCCCAGCCCCTCAAACCACAGCCAGACAATGTACGCAAACAACAACGAAAAGATTATGTGGTGTTCTGTTCCTCACCATATTGAACCATACCTCCTCTTTGGAAGGTGATCACAGGACACATTCAGAGCTGCTAAAGACATGAAACGGTAGCATCTGGCTCCTTAAATATCTCCACAGGCATTTGTAATGGCAGCTTTGAAGTTTTCTCTGCATCTGTCACATGTGTAGACTGCACATTGACTGCCCCAGCTGAGCACGATTTTGATTCTTTGAGACTTTGAATAGTGTAATCTGTTTAAGAATAAGGCTCAGGAAAATCCCACATAATATCCATACACAAGCTCTTTTATGATTAAAAAAAGGGGGTCCTCATTCCCATAACTGTTATTTTTTTTTATGCTAAAATGATGCCAGCCTTTGAGTTAATAATACAGCCTACAATTACATTCCAGCTTTGCACATTTTTTTTGAGAACCTGTACTCACAAATCACATCTTGTCTACTTGTTTTTAACCAGTGTTATAGAAATTACTACTTGAGACGAAGGCCTCTGTAAATGTGATGTGTGCATAATCATGTTGGCATCTGACTATAAAAGAAATCTGACCACTGTCAACTCACTTTGAAAATCATTTTTGATTCAACTTATTGAGCATCAAGTGTAGAATGTAAGAATAAAGTGTGATTTGGCTTAAATGGTAGTTTGGGTGCTATAGGCTGTGCATCTATTAAACTAATATATGCCTTACCATTAATTCATAAGGACTCTATCTACTTAACCCACCTCAATATGTGAATAGAGTATTTCTTGCTATTAATGGGATCCTCAGATGTAACAAACAGCCCTGTAAATACAAATTAAGAATGTTGAGTATAGGTTCATTCTGTCCAATTCCATGGTTGTCCTATTTTAAATTTTTAAAAATAAACAAAATCTTCCTTTGGTGTTGTTTTGTGTTGCTTCGCCCCCAAGGATTTGTCACCCCACTTCCCCTGGCTGACGGAGATGCAAAGGATTATTCAAAGCCCATCTCTTCCGAGCAGTGAGAAGCCCCAAAGTGGTTAACTTCCCTGAGAATGCTCAAGTGAGAACCAACCCTTCCTCGGGAAATTAACACTGAATTGGGGTTCTCTTCCTGCATTTATTTTCCAGACCAGGAAGTTACAGGAAGAGACATAAGTGGGGTTATAGTTCAACAGTATAGGCTGGTCACTTTCAGTGAAACAAGCCAGATGACATTCCAGTTAAGGCAATTAACAAAAGTTCAATCTTAGCAAACATTCCTTCCCACAGTAATCTCTCAGTATCTTCACATAACAATCAGTAACCAGTCTGTCCCTGAGCCAGCAACCTTGCTGTGCCACAGTCCTTATCTTACACCAGAGACTTATAGCCTAAGGAAAATTTCCAGTCCTCTGCAAGGTCGATATTTGAAACTGCAAGACTTTGGAAAACCAGGCCCTGTGAAGTACATATGCTTTTTAGTATATTTCACACTTTGCTATTTCTAAACTCAAAATATTTCTATTTTATTTTCCTCAATTGAGGAAAGTATCTAATAAGTTTATTAACACTAGGATATCAAAAGCTTAGCATTTTACTCTCCCTCAAAGTTTTCCATTTTAAAAGAAGACCAGATGAAGGAAAATGTTTTACACTAAATAATGACTAATCATACACATACATATGCACACACCAAAATAAACAGAAAACAAGAAAAAAAAGCTGTTTTAGGACAGAAGGTATTTTTGAGCCACTTTAAATTATGTTATTTTGGCCATCATTTTCTCTAAGATTACACTGACAGAATATGTTACTTCATAGAATACATGAAGAATTTTTTTTCTTTTTTAACAAAACAAACACTACTATTTAACTTAAAGAATGTGAAACAAAAATCAACACCAGAAAAACGTTTCCAAAGTATATACTTACTTTGAACACAGTAGGTCATTAAGAGAAATTAAAGTATGTACACAAGTGAGTTGACCTGTGAATTTCAGTAATCAGAACCCTGGGGTGGTGGCATAGCATCAGACAAAAATAAATGAAGTAGCTGGAAGAAATCTGGACTGTTTGTAAAGAAAAAGTCCAGATCCATTATACATTCCATATGAAGAGAATTAATAATATTCAATTTATTTTTCTGGAATTTTTCCATACTACTTTTTGGAACTAATAGATCTGCCACATAACCAGCACCACTTTAGACAAGACCAAGTACAAAAATGATGCTGCCCACCACCCCCCCTTCCCTCCGCTCCTCCTTCCCTTTACAAGAAGCCTCCCAACTTAAAGAGAAACCCCTTTTGCTTCTGCAAGGATGCAAGGACGCAGTTCTGCACCCCGATCCACATTAGCATAGTGACCTTCCTTGATGGTATCAGCCAGCCCTTGATGCACTATATAAGCTCTACCACCCCCAGATCTGGTGCTTTCCCTGTTTCAGGGCAGCCCTGGGCTGCCTGCCACTCCGAGCACAACCCAGCAGATTTTCTTCCTTTAATAAAATTTGAAGGGTACCCGGCATCTCAGCTCACTTTCTTTCAGGAACATATCATGAAAGAATGTGTAGCAGCTTCTTTCTTATTCCTTCTGCCAACTTGAAAGTGACTCTGCAAAGTCTTAGATTAATAAGGGCATTATATCCACCACAAAGGTCACAGTGTACTGATGTGGCTTTGTTTGCTTATGTTTGTTGTATTCATTTTATGTCTGTTTGATATACAAATGTACAAATTCACTCACCTAACAGTGTGCAAACATGTCTTTACATTCACACATATGAGTCTCCCAATTCAGATTTGGGGGAATGGTTGGCCTAAAATATTGGGCTTGGGAATTCTGATGGAATCCATGTCATAGTCCCAAGTGGAATGGAAAAATTTGAGTGTGCTACTAGTTCCCAGAAAATACAATAATGAAAAACTTTAATGGGAAAGTGAGGATCCAGTGATTCAGAGGCCCCTGCTATTTCACAAATTAAGAACACAAAGAAATGTCTACCGTGAACACTTTAGGCTATCACGTAGCATCTGTAAGTGACAAAAGCTGCTTTAGACATTCGTTGGCAGGAATGTTGTGAAGCATGAGTGGGAAATATTTCCTCAAGGAATATTTTATGAACCTTACTTTCATCTTTATTATCAAGCATCTAAGACATACAGTTTCTTCCTCATTTCTCTTATGGTTAACTGAGAAAAATACTGGAATAAATTATTGATTTAATGATTATTAAAAATAAATTTGTTTGAAAAATTAATTTAATACATATCAGAAGAATTATGATTTAAAACAATAGAATTCAAGACTCTAGGAGAAAGAGTCTGGAGAAACCCAAGGAAAATATAAAGAGGAAGTTTTGGAAAAAATATCCAGTTATTAATATTAATTTAATCATTTATTTATTTGAGAAACATTTATTAAGTTACTACGATGTACCACGGACTGTGAGAAAGCATAGTGTAGTAGGGGGAAAAAAAACCTAATTTTAATGTTTTTAATTCTTTTTATCCCACTAACTGGCTGCTAACCAAGACCACTCTACTTTTATGAGAACCAATTTTTTCATTTATAAAATAAGAAGAATAAAATGGATAACTAAGTATCTTCCAGCTCTAATGCTCATTACTGCATTTTTCATTTTTCAATCAGACAGTATGCCATATTGTACATTTAGCCCTTGGGTCTACAAACTGCTGCTCCAGACTCCTCTAACTGAGCAGGGTATTTCCCACTCTGACAATCGAATTCATATCATGAGATTTCTCTGATTTTAGTCCTCAAATATGAAAATGTTGGAAAGGGAAAATACCTAGTACTGGGAAAGGGGACACACACAAAAAAAGACATTTCAGAATGCAAATAGTCGTGCCTCTTGTCCAGAATGAAAATACACTTCCAAATTCACCACATTAATTTGACATAATCCCATGTGTGTTTCATGAGACATTAGTCCCACGATATTCTCCAGAAGAAAGAGTCTGGTGATCAAATGAGTCTAAAACATACTCTACAATCCCAGTCTTTAAAGTTCAGAAATGACAATTCTAAAAACACTTGAAGTTTGAAAAAAAAAAGTTTTATGCTTACCCTTCCCAAATTTATCTAAATACATGATTGCAGAATCCAGTTTGGAATACATTATAGTAGGAAATGAAATCAAAACTTGGTTTAATGGACTTCATACAAAAAACCCTAGGGCAGAAAGGCATATAGCCAAGAGGGTGCTCTTTGTTGTTAAAATTACCAGCCATCCCACAAGCACATGTGATATGGGTCACAGGGGAGTCAGATGAGAGCCATATACCTCTTATTTTTTAAGGAGGGCAGACTGTTATGAATAGCTAATATTGCTATAAGAACATTAAGTGTTTAAAGTACAGATATGGAGTACAGTGAAACCTTCTGATAAAATTCCATGGTAATGTAACTTTAAACATAAATAAATTGGATCTTGGATTTCATTTTTTACCCAGCATGCTTGGGGGTGGCAAAAGAGCTGGCAGCCTCTTTTGGAGAAGCAAAGAGGGAGAGAGCAGGTCCACAAGATTCTCTGTACCCAATCTACATTGGGATAGCAATTGGGCACCATGTTTCATTCTGTGAATCACTCTCGCAAGACCATTAATAGTTTCCATATATATATAAACCAGAGCAGACAAATACCACCAGGTGGTACCAAACCATGACCAGGGCAAATCTGAACCACTCATCCATTTTATCTGTTTGCATCTTTTGAACCCAAGTGTATTAGTATGTTTGTGTTGCTTGTAACAAAATACATAAGATTAGGTGATTTATAAAGGAAATGAAATTTATTGCTTACAGTTTCTGAGGCAGAGAAGTCTGAAGTCCATCTGGTGGTGGTGACAATGACCAGGGGTCTCATATGGCAAGATGGTGGAAGCAAAGAGAGCAGAGAGATGGAATTTCTTCTCTCTTCTTTTAAAGACCTGAGAACCATGACCCTGACCACTATTTTTAATCCATTCACTATGGCATGGTCCTACAATCTAATCACCTCTTCAAGGCTCCATCTTTCAATTACCATGATAGGATTTCCCACCCCCTTAACAGTCACAATGGGGACCAAGTTTCTAATACAAAAAACTTGGAGGACACAATTCAAGCCCTTCAGTAAGTTTTGGGGGAACATAATTCAATCCACTACATCAAGTATCATTATCACTTAGTGGTAAGGTTTTAGTGTATATGAATTTAAAATTCATAATAATGAAATCAGTGGTAATGACTATGCTGCACATCCACTCTGCAAGAGAGTTTCTTGGATGCTTGTTTAATAATTGCCTTTTGGGCCTTTGCATCACTTTGGAATGCTCTTGCTGCAAATGTAAAAAAAACTGATGAACAGTGTCTTAAATAAAATGAGTTTTAAAAAGTTAATTTATCTCACATACACAGAAAAAGAAAACACAGTCGTTGACACTGAATACTGTTTAACTCAATAACTCAGGTCCAATATAACTATTTTTTGTCCCTTCCCTCACAGATATGACTTCCCCTACAGCTTAGGCATCATTTCTGCATTCAAAGATAGGTAAGGAGAAGGATAATATCAGCCACAATTGTCACTTTTATCACTGAAAGCAACATGATTCCCAGCAGGCTAAAACAAATTTCCACTTGCCACATAGTGGCAAGGGAGTCTGGGAATGCATGTGTCAAAAGAAAGGAAGGCAAGAATGCAAAAGAACCTTCTCAAAGTAGAAAGAAAGAGAGAAAGAAAGCTGAACAGAAATATCTAAACAATGACTCTGCAACATTTTTTTCACCCTAACAAATAAAGGAGGGCTTTCAAATTTCAGTTTAAAGCAATGTTGTTGATTTTCTTCCTACTTGAATGGGTTGTAAATAACAGTGATTTACATATAATAAAGTTAATCTAAAACAGTGACAATCTGCATTGATGGACTCTCTGTGAAGGAATTAGAGAAGATATATTCAAATCCCAGGTCTCTCTCTTCACTGGAGGGACTCTACTTCCAGGAGTTTCTAGAGCATCCTCAATTGCCTGTTGTCTCAGTAAAATTATTAACACCTGGCAGGTGAGCCTGCCAGAGGTGGCTGGCAGCAGAACCAGCCAGCTGAAATGCATGGCTCCACGTGGCCCCCTCACCCTGCCGCCTCAGACCCAGGCAGGGGGAGAGCACCAGGCCCTGCCCCCAGACCCAGAACCAGCACCACACAGGTGAGCCCACTGGTGGTGGCTGGCAGCAGCACCAGCCAGTGGAACCACACAGCTGGACATGGCTCCTCTCCCCACCTCAGACCCAGGGGGGAGCACCAGACTATGGATCTGACCCAATGAGTTTAGCCCAGCAGAACTCCATGGCGGTAGGCACTCATCCTATGACCACAAAGTGTCAAATGGGAACCAAGGTGATTTAACATAACCACCACCACACCTACTGTCAAGCAAAGACAGTTCACCCCACCATAGTAGCAACCAGGGCCACTCCACAGCCAACCTCAGTGTAATAGAAGAAGCAAACCCCCTACCAAATGAACAAGCATCAGCAAAAAAAATACTAGAAGTACAAACAATCAAGAAAAAACGATACTACCAAGAAGATACAGTAATGTTCCAAAGTCAGACTCCATGGAGCAGGGGATCCTTGAAATGTCTGAAAAAGAATTTTGAGCAATGATCTTAAGAAAACTTGAAGAAATAAAGGAAGACTCAATTAGAGAATACAATGAAACAAGAAAAAAAATCCAGAATATGAAGGAAGAAATCCATAAAGAGATTAATACCATTAAAAAGAGTGTAGCAGAACTTCTAGAACTGAAAGACTCACTCAATGAAATAAAAAACACAACTGAGAGCTTGAGCAGCAGGGTAGAGCAAGCAGAAGAAAGAATTTCAGAGCTTGAAGATGGTCTTTTTGAAATAACTAAGTCAAACAAAAAAAGGAAAAATGAATTTAAAATAATGAGGAAAATCTAAGAGAGGTAGCAGACAACCTCAAGGGTTCTAACACCTGAACTGTGGTTATTCCTGAAGGGCAGGAGAAAGGAAAAGGTATTGAAAACCTACTCAAGGAAATAGTAACAGAAAATTTCCCAGGTGTAGGGTGTGATACAGACCTTCGGATCCAGGAAGCTCAAAGGTCCCCAAACAGATTCAACCCCAAAAAAATCCTCCCCAAGAAATATTATAGTTAATTTCATAAAGCTCAAAGACAGAGAGAATTCTACAAGCAGCAAGAGAAAAGCATCAGGTCACATTCAGAATAACCCCCATCAAACTAACAGCAGACTTCTCAACAAAAAACCAATAGGCCAGAAGAAAGTGGAACAATATATTCAAAATACTAAAAGAAAGAAAACTTCCAGCCATGAATTCTTTACCAGCAAGGCTCTCCTTCAGAAATGAGGGAGAAATAGTGTATTTCCCAGACATACAAAAGTTGTGGGAGTTCACCACCAAACGACCAGCCCTGCAAGAAACTCTCAAGGGAGTCATTCTTTCAGAATCTGAATAATAGTGACCACCATAACAAATACACAAGAAAGAACAAAACCCCCAGTTAAAACAAAAATGCCAGCAAGAAAGAGAAAGGAGCTAAATCATTTGACCTTAAATTCCCAACTATCATTGAAGAAGAGAAATAAAAGGGGAAATAATGATCAAAAGATATTTAAACCATCTAAACAAGTAGCAATTAAATGACAGGAATTAAACAACAATTTGCAGTAACTACTCTAAATGTGAATGGGCTAAACTCCCCATTCAAAAGACACAGACTAACTGACTGGATTAAAAAGCTAGACCCAAGTATATGCTGTCTTCGAGAGACCCACCTCACCTGTAAAGACACACATAGACTAAAAGTGAAGGGATGGAAAAAGATATACCATGCGAATGGAAACCAAAAACGAGCAGGAGTAGCTATTCTTATATCAAACAAAATAGACTTTAAACCAAAAAACATTAAAAAAGACAAAGAAGGCTATTATATAATGATAAAGGGAACTCTCCAGCTAGAAGACATAACAATCATAAACATGTATGCACCCAGTACTGAAGCACTTAGATATATCAAGAAAATATTCTTAGACCTAAAGAAGAAAATAGGACCTAATACATTAATAGTGGGTGATCTGAACACCCTTCTGTCAGTATGGGACAGGACTTCCAGGCAACAAGTCAACAAAGAGACACAGGATTTAATCTACACCATAGACTAACTGGACTTGGCAGATATATACAGAACATTTCACCCAACAGCTAAAGAATACACGTTCTTCTCATCAGCTCATGGCACATTCTCCAAGATAGACCACATATTAGGTCACAAATCTAGTCTCAACAAATTTTTTAAAAATTGAAATCATTCCAACAATCTTTTCAGTCCAAACTGGACTAAAACTGGAAATAAACAGTAAGCAAAATGCTGGAAGCTATACAAATACATGGAAAATAAATAATAGGCTCCTGAATGACCTATGGGTCCAAGAAATTAAACAGGAAATGAAAAAATTCCTGGAAACTAATGAAAATAAAGATACATCATACCAAAATCTCTGGAATACTGCAAAACCAGTACTAGGAGGCAAATTTATTGCAGTAAATACTTATACCAAAAAATGGAAAGACTTCAAATAAACGACCTTACACTATACCTCAAAGAACTTGAAAAACAACAACAATCCAAACCCAAAGGCAGTAGACAGAAAGAAATAATTTAGATTAGAGCACAAATAAAAGAAATAGAAACCCAAAAAACAAGAGAAAAGATCAACAAAATTAAAAGATGTTTTTTCAAGAAGATAAACAAAATACACACACCATTAGCTAGATTAACAAAAAAAAAAAAAAAAGGAGAGAGAAGCCCAAATAATAAAAATTAGAAATGAAAAGGGAGACATTACAACTGATACGACAGAAATATAAAGAATCATTAGAGACTATTATAAACAACTGTATGACAACAAAATTGAAAATCTGGAAGATACGAATAAGTTTATAGACACATATAAATTATGAAGACTGAACCAGGAAGAGATAGAAAACCTGAACAGACCAAAAACAAGCAAGGAAATTGAAGCAGTAATTAGCAATCTTCCAAGAAAAAAAGTCCAGGTCTGTATAGCTTCACAGCTGAATTCTATCAAACTTTTAAAGAGGAGTTAATACCAATTATCCTCAAACTATTCCAAACAATTGAAACAGACGTTGCTCTCCCAAACTCATTCCATGAGGCCAACATAACTCTGATACCAAAACCAGATAAAGACACAACAAGGGCCAGCCCGGTGGTGCACTGCTATAGTGTGCCGCTTGGGAAGCGCGGCGGCGCTCCCGTCGAGGGTTCGGATCCCACATACAGACCGGTTCCCGCTCACTGGCTGAGCGAGGCGCGGGAGCAACACCGAGGGTTGCGATCCCGTTGCTGGTCCCGGTCCGGTACGGGGGCGACACTGAGGGTTGCGATCCGTTGCCGGACACGGAAAAAGACAAAAAGGAAAAAAAAAAAAAAAAGACACAACAAAATATAGGCCAATGTCCTGATGAATCTCGATGCTAAAATACTCAACAAAATATTTGCAATCAGAATACAGCAACATATTTAAAAAATTATACACTCTGATCAAGTGGGATTCATCCCAGGGATGCAAGGATGGTTCAACATATGAAAGTCAATAAATGCGATACAGCACATCAACAAGCTCAAGGGCAAAGACCATATGATTATCTCAATAGATGCTGAAAAAGCATTTGACAAAATTCAATATTCCTTCATGATAAAGACTCTCAACAAATTAGGTATAGAAGGAAAATATCTTAACACAATAAAAGCCATTTATGACAAGCCCACCACCAATATTATTCTGAATGTGGAAAAATTGAAGGCCTTCCTCTTAAGGACAGGAAAAGATAAGGATGTCCACTCTCACCATTTCTATTCAACATGGTACTGGAGGTACGAGGTAAAGCAACAAGGCAAGAGAAAGAAATAAAGGGAATCCAGATTGGGTAAGATGAAGTCAAACTTTCCTTATTTGCAGTTGACATGATACTATATATAGAAAAACCTAAAAACTCTATCAGAAAACTCCTAGAGCTGGTTAATAACTTCTGTAATGTTGCAGGATACAAAATAAATGCCCTCAAATCAGTAGAATTTATATACTCCAATAATGAATTAACAGAAAGAGAAATAAAGTAAGCACATTAACAATTGTCACCAAAAAAATATGATACCTAGGGATCAATTTAACCAAGGAGGATAAAGACCTCTACAATGAGAATTTCAAACCACTTCTGAAAGAAATTAAAGAAGACACAAAAAGATGGAAAGATATTCCATGCTCTTGGATTGGAAGAATTAACATTGTGAAAATGTCTATGCTGCCCAAAGCAACCTACAGATTCAATGCAATCCCCATCAAAATACCAATGACATTCTTCACAGAAATGAAAAAAAAAAAAACAATTTTACCTTTCATATGGAACAACAAAAGACCCCGAATAGCCAAAGCAATCCTGAGCAACAACAAAAAAGAAAAAGCTGGAGGCATAACTCTGCCTGACTTCAAATTATACTATACAGCGGTTGTAACCAAAACAGCATGGTACTGGTATAAAAATAGACATTCAGACCAGTGGAGTAGAATAGAGAACCCAGAAATCGCTCCTCAGGCTTATAGCCATCTGATATGAGACAAAGGCAACAAAAATCTATATTAGGGAAAAGATTTCCTCTTCAACAGGTGGTGCTGGGAAAACTGGATATCCATACGCAAAAGAATGAAACTAGATATGCATCTCTCACCATACAATAAAATCAACTCAAAGTGGATTAAAGACCTAGGAATAAGACCCAGAACTGTAAAATTACTAAGGGAAAATATAGGTGAAACAATTCAGCAGTTAGGTCAGGGCACAGGCTTTTTGAACATGAGCCTGAAAACACAAGCAGCAAAAGAAAAAATAAACAAATGGGACTATATCAAACTAAAAGTTTCTGCACAGCAAAAGAAACAATCAACAGACTGAAAAGACAACCTACAGAGTGGGAAAAAGTTTTTGCTAACTATGCATCTGACAAGAGACTAATATCCTGTATATACATAGAACTCTAGCAATTATACAGTAAAAAAATAAATGACCCAATTAAAAAATGGGCAAAGGAGTTGAATAGGCATTTTTCAAAGGAAGACAAATGGATGGCCAACAGGTACATGACAAAATTCTCAACATCACTAATCATCAGGGAAATGCAAATTAAAACCACATTGAGATACCACCTCACTCCAGTTAGGCTGGCTATAATAAAAAAGATGGTGAATAACAAATGCTGGCATGGGTATGGAGAGAAGGAAACCCTACTGCACTGTTGGTGGGACTGTAAATTAGTACAACCACTTTGGAAAACAATTTGGAGGTTTCTCAAACAACTACAGATAGATTTTCCATATGATCCAGCAATCCCTTTTCTGGGTATGTAACCAGAGGAATGGAAATCATCATGTCAAAGAGATACCTGCACTCCCATGTTTATTGAACCTCTGTTTACAATAGCCAAGATATGGAACCAACCTAAATGTCCATCAATGGATGATTGGATAAGGAAACTGTGGTACATATACAGTATGGAATACTACTCTGCCATAAAAAGAATGAAATACTCCCATTTGCAACAACATGGATGAACCTGGAGAAACTTACGTTGAGTGAAACAAGCAAAGCACAGAGGGATCAATATCACATGTGCTCACTCATATGTGGGAGCTAAGAGAGAAAGGAAGGAAGGAAAGAAAGACCACAGTAGTGCAGTGGTCTAACAGGGAGGGAACATTCCTAGGGTTAAAAATAGGAGTGGAGGAGAGCAGGGGAGGGGAAGGGAGGTTGGAGGCTAATTGAGAGGAGACAAAGGGTACAAAAGTAATTTCTGGTAATGGGCATGGCCCCAGTATGAATCTGGCTCTCACATCATGGGCAGGAGGGGGGACAATTAGCTTTGTATCTCATGAATATTCTTAATAAACAAATAATAAAAAAATAAATAAATAAATTATTAACACCCCTTTCACTCTCAAAAGTGTCCTGGCTTGAGTAATAAATTATATGATCACCTGATACATTACCTCCCCTATACCAATAACTCTCAAATTCATATTATTAGCCAAAACCATGTAACTGAACAAGAGAACTCCATTGACAGTGACCTACTTGACATGTCCACTTGAATGCTCCACCAAAAACTCAACTATCCAAAAGAGAGCTTATGCCATGCATTCAATGGTTCTTACAAAATCTCCTTTTCCTCAGTGACTATCAGTGATCATACACTTTAAGTATACTTAGTTCTGCTCCACACACGTCCAAATTGTCCTTACCTATAAGATATAGAAGATTAGATAAGCGATTTAGCTTCATGCCACACATTTGAGATTGAGATTGCCTGATACAGAGAAAGGAGGCAATAAAACAAAACTTTAATGAAAACATGATGCTCCAGCCAGACTTCCTGAAAGAATCACTAAGGTATTTAAAGTTATCAATTCCAGTGTTTGAAGGCGGCGGCGGTGGTGGCGGCAGCAGCAGCAGCAGCGGTACCGCCTCCTCACCCGGCGGCGGCAGCAGCGGCGGCGGGCGGGGCGGGCCCCCCCCCCCCCCAC
>NW_007734229.1:2429-4545 GCF_000696425.1 Galeopterus variegatus | reverse complement strand
AGCAACAAAGGATGAATAATTCTTTCAACAACGATCCTACATCGACAAACAAGCAGCAGCGGGTTTGAGGTTTTGGGGCCGACACAGAGAAGGACTCCTGGGGGCGCCCAGGCCTGGCTGCGGGAACAAATTAGCGGCCCAGACGGCAAAGGCCGGGAAAGCCTGAGGAGGACTGCGCAGAGGCGGACTGAAGCACCCCAAACCGGCCCACCCTGCGACCTCTGTGAGTCACCCCCAGCAAAGTCCCACTTGTGGGGCAAAGCCCAACTACTCCCCGCCTGCCTGGCCCCTGCCCATCACACCAGGCTGGGCGCCCACAACAAAGCTGCCTCCATTTTCTAGGGTGGGGTCTCAGAAGGCCGCCATAGTGAGGGCAGGTCAGTCATCTCTGTTTGGCGTGGCTCCCCGCTGGGAGGTGCTATTTGCTTACCTTGACGCGGGGCACCCCAGGGCCTGTGGACCGGCCTATAGTCCCACTATTCCCGCGGATCTCAGACGGGGCTGGCAGCGTGGGAAGTCCCCGGCCAGCGTCGGAGGGGCTGGGAAGAGAAGCCCGCCCAGATCGTCTCTCCGCCACACCCTGGGCGCCGGCCCCAGATAAACTCCCTCTTCCCGAGCCCCTAACTGATTTCTGGTGGGGAGAGGGGAGCCCAGTGTCCCCCTCGAGTTACATTGAAGTGTACCAGTCGGGTTTCTAAGGGAGGCGACCCAAGTGGGGGGGAGGCAAGGAGGAATTGTGGGCTGACCGACCCTCCCCCTGAGGAGCTCACTCCCGGCAGCCGGAGAGTCAGGACACCTGCTGGGCAGGGTGGGGCATGGCACAACTTTGATGACTCAACTGAAAGTCAAGGTTTGTAGAAGACACGCCTCAGCACTGTCCTGAGCACACAGAGTGGGGAGGAGCCCGGCTAAAAGAGGCGGAATCTCAGAAAAAAATAAAGAAAGAAGGAACAGCTGAACAGCCTGCTGGAACGATTTCCAAGGCTGAAAGGTGCCATCTACTGAATAGGAAGTCCAAGATTCGAGAGAAAATCCCTGCCAAAATGAACAAACACCCAAAAAGAGATACCCGAAATGCAAAAAACCAAGAAAATACACCACCAAAAGTCAATAATTCTCAAATTCTAGATCCTATAGAACAAGAAGCCCTTGAAATGAATGACAGGGAATTTCAAGTGTTAATCCTAAAGAGACTGAACGAGATACAAGAAAACACAGCTAGACAACATGATGAAACCAGGAAAAACATACAGGACCTGAAAGAGGAAATGTACAAGGAAATCACCGTCATAAAAAAAAACGTAGCAGAACTTGCAGAAATGAAGAAGTTATTCAGCGACATAAAAAACACATTGGAGAGTTTAACTAGCAGGATAACAGAAGTTGAAGAGAGAACCTCGGTTCTTGAAGATGGGCTCTTTGGAATAATACAAGCAGACAAGAAAAAAGAAAAAAGTATCAAAGATATCGAAGAAAATCTGAGAGAGATATTAGACAACCTTAAGCACTCAAATATCCGAATCATGGGTATTCCAGAAGGGGAGGAAAAAGGCGAATGTATTGAAAACATATTCAACAAAATAGTGGCAGAAAACTTCCCAGACATAAGAAAAACCACAGATCTACAGATCCAAGAAACTCAACGATCTCCAAACGTATTCAACCCAAAAAGGGCTTCACCAAGACATATTATAATCAAAATGGCAAAACTCAAGGACAAAGAGAGAATCTTGAAAGCTGCAAGAGAGAAGCATCAAATAACCTATAAAGGAGCTCCAATCAGGTTAACGTCAGACTTCTCAACACAAACCCTAAAGGCTAGAAGGGAATGGGATGATATATTCAAAATACTAAAAGACAAAGATTGCCAACCAAGAATACTCTACCCTGCAAGGCTGTCCTTCCAAAATGAAGGGCAAATAGTATATTTCTCAGACAAACAAAAACTGCAGGAGTTCATCACCACACAACCACCCTTACAAGTAATTCTCAAGGGAGTACTGGGATTGGACCCTGAAAGATAATTACCACAGCCATAATAATCCAAGCAAAATCAAAACCCACCAGTATAATAAAAATGACAATCATGAAAAGAAAACAAACAAAAACACTAGCT
>NW_007734229.1:0-1429 GCF_000696425.1 Galeopterus variegatus | reverse complement strand
GAAGTTGTTACAACAAGTAAACGGAAAGGACATTCTTGGGGGGGAGGGGAGAGAGGGAGGAGGGCGGGAGGTGTCGGTGATGGGCCATAATAATCATATACATTGTATATTGACAAAATAAAAATTTAAAAAAAAAAAGTACAAACATAGGCAGTGATGAGATTTACAAAGTCATAGTCTGGCCGCTTATGTAATGTATTGTAAGGTTAATAAAGAAAACCCATCCACAAACATTTCTATACCTAAAAAAGGTTGAAAAGAATTGCTGATGACAATTAATTTTAGCTCAGTTCTTTAAGTTAAATATTGTCACTCTTAGCTCATGCTTCCTTCCTTCTTTTCTATTTCTTCGTTCCTTTCTTAAATTTCTTTTGTTCTTTCTCCCTTTCTCTTTGTTTCTTTGTGTCTTTGTTTTTTCTCTGTTCCTTTGTTTCTTTTATTTTTAGTGAAAGAAGAATGAAAACCTTAATTAAATCTTCTAAAGGGAATAAGCTTATTTGCTTACCTAACATTCAAGATGAGAGAACACTCTCTTCATGATAAGGTCTATGAGAGTTAAGATACTTACTTTCTTTCCCCATCTCAATTTTTTTGAATGGTGCCTGTGTTCAGTAAGCACTCAAAAAATATGCATAACATGAATAAATAAGTGACAGGGACATTAGATGATACATATGAGAACATTTATAGCATAAATATTCATAATAGCCAATTTTTTTAGAAAAAGAGAGAAATAATTCAATACTCCTCCACATAAGAGCTGATAAATGAACTTTTCTATATTCACACAATAGAATAGTATACAACATTCACAATAAAAAGCTATAGACACATATGACAATATAGAGAAATATTAACAATATAACACAGAAAGGTAAGTCTCAAAAGATTACTTATAGCCTAATAGCATTTTGGAAGGTCATAAAAACTAAAACTAAAATAAAAATAAATAATTTCAGGGACACGTAGATACAATAAGAAACTGTGTGCAAAGAAATGTATGGGAAAGATGAGCAAGGGATTTGGGGTGATCATTCTCACAGATGGATGGGATCCTTGGAGACAAGATGCTGAAGAAGTATTATATGGTTAAATAAACAGAGAGTTTTATAAAGCTCCAAACTTTTGTTTGGGGTGGTGGGTTCTAACAATTAAAATGATTAATAAATAATTGAGTAACTGAATACATTTTAGAAACACACACACACATATCTCCACAATGAGAGTGTGTGTCATAAATTAAGAATTATAACTGATTTAATTATTTGACCTGAGGTAAAATCACATGGACACAAAATGAATCACTGAATGAATCATGGACAGAATGGGTGTACGAATGGTGTTCAGAGCATGAAGGAGAGAGGAATATTAACAAAAATGGGGGAGGTTAGGCAGAGAGGGGAGGTAATAAAAAGTGGAGGGGGAAAGA
>NW_007734228.1:96533-96866 GCF_000696425.1 Galeopterus variegatus | reverse complement strand
TTAGATAATTTAGTATACTGAGATATGGAGTGCATAAGACCAGCAGTCCCAGTGGCCACTGGAGCAGTGATTCCCAGCCCCGCGAGCAAGGGAATAAATTGCATAGCTCTTTTTACTCTTCCAGCTATATGTTCAAAAGTGGGAATGGGCACGGGTTCAGACCCTGGTATAACATCCACATCAGGAAGAAGAAGAGCTAGGACACACAACCCAGTCCAATTAGTGGGTAATTGGGAATAAGCTTGATTACTGCCACAAATGAACACTGAACCATTATGGGCACATAGGGGAGTAGAGACATTGATAAAAGATTGACAGCTTGCAAAAGCTGCA
>NW_007734228.1:93430-94799 GCF_000696425.1 Galeopterus variegatus | reverse complement strand
AATCTAAACAGACATGATAAGATGGAATGTGGTAAGATGATTTCACAGAGAAATTCTGTGTTTATGATTTCTTGATGGTTAGTTGTAATACAGAATCTGAAAAAAATATCAGTAAAATTTTTGTATTCTGTTACATTAAAATTCAATGCTCTATTTTGCACTTTGAATTAAACTTTTCAGCATTAAAAATATATTCTTGCAATCTTTTAAGTACATTGAAATCAATGCTACTTGAAATATTCAAAGACCATTGAAAAATAGAAAAAGTTCAAAATAACTGTCAGTATTTAATAGAATATTGATGCCAAGACCTTTTAAAAATTACAGCAAATAAAGTATTACAGAAAATGTTCATGTCTGCAAATACATAGGCAAATCATATGTAAAATACTATCAAACAACTTGCAGATGACGATTAAAAGTAACACATGATGAACAAATGTAATTTATACCAGGAATGCAGGTAAGATTTAACATCAGGGAATTCACTAGTGCAGTTCATTTTCAATATAGAGACAAAGAAAAAATAGGACACCCATATTCATAAGTAAAAAAAAAAANTAAATTCCTGGGGGACCCCTTCACAGGATACCAATTTCCCCCTTTTAATTTTCCTAAACAACTTTTTAAAGATAAATGAGCTCTTTCAACTATGCCTTGGCCTTGAGGAATATATGGAATGCCAGTAATGTGTTGAATTTGGAATTGAGCACAAAAATCTTTGAAAGATCTAGATGAATAACCAGGGCCATTGTCAGTTTTTATTTGTTTTGGTACACCTAAAACAGAAAAACAATGTAACAAATGAACAATAACATGTTTGGTTGCTTCACCTGATTGTAAAGTAGCCAATATTAAACCGCTAAAGGTATCTATAGAGACATGAGCATATTTTAGATTGCCAAATTCTGAAGAAAAATGAGTTACATCCATCTGCCAAAGCATATTTGGGAGGAGACCTCGCGGGTTGACTCCAAGATGAGGTACAGGTAAATAGGTAACACAGGCAGGACAAAGTATCAATTAGTTAATAATATTATATCAATACTCATCTATTAATTGTAACAAGTGTGCCATGCTAACATGAGATGTTAATAATAGGGGAAGCAGGGCGCAAGGCATGTGGGAACTCTGTACTGTCTTCAAAGTCTTTTTTGCATAAATCTAAACATTTCTGAAAACACTGTTCATTAGCTTTTGAAGCCCTTAATACTAATTTTCAGAATTCAATGAATACTAATTTGCACACAGAAACGAAATGGAAATTTTCTAAGAAAATGTACTCTATCAATACTGAAAGTAACAGAGAATCTAAACAGACATGATAAGATGGAATGTGGTAAGATGATTTCACAGAGAAATTCTGTGT
>NW_007734228.1:90065-91994 GCF_000696425.1 Galeopterus variegatus | reverse complement strand
AAAAAAAAAAACCTATTGGCAGAATTTAAGAAGGATTAATGTTACAATGAATTAGGAATTGATGTATGTTCATAAAAATAACAGGGTAAAGCCCTCATAGTTAATTTGAGGAATATTAAAGAAGCTCCCACTAAAGTCAGAAATAACAATAAGGAGGCTGAAATCTCCTCTATATACAACATCATCTTGGAGGGAACAACCAAGACAATTTAACAAAGGCAAGCAGGAAGTGAGAAAAAAATTGAAAAGAGTAAATATCTACCTGTAGATGACCGAATTATATTTCTGAAATCACACAAAAAAGCATCTTTATCTAAAACACAGATAATTCTGTAAGCCAACAGAATATAAAAGTTACATAGGAACAGTTGTAGACATTATGTTGACAGCATACAATCAGTTACAATTTACAATGAAAGGTGACACTGAAGTTACAAGAGCAAAAATTAAAATAAAATAAAAAATGATATAGACACAAAAGTTTACAAATTTTATAATACCATGTATGTGAAATATCTAGAATAAATAAATCTATACAAACAGAAAGCAGATTAGTGATTGCCAGGTGTTGAGGGGAAAGGAGAATGGAAAGTGACCGATTAATGGGTAGAAAGAGCTTCCCTTCAGGCTGATGAAAATGCTCTGGAACTAGATAGTGGTGATGATTGCACACCATTTTGAATGTATTAAAGGTTATAAAAGTAAATTGTATTTTATGTGTGTCATACCTGTGAGGAAAATGGAATAGTTTAGTCAGGCCCCCACACCTCAGGTCTCCTTGAGGGTGGTGCAGCACATTCTTTGTAAACAAGTTGTGTGAGGGTAGAGTTAATGCACATGTGTGCCCAGGTATTTTTAGTTTGTTGCTGTTCTTGTGTGTTCTTCTTCAGTGTGTGTGGAGCAGCAGCTCAGCAGAGCTCGCATCTTAAAATAGAGTATGTTTACTTTGCTGGCAGCTGCTCGGTTTCTGTTTGGACTGCCTAGCTCTTAGACATGTGTGTGCTGAATAAAGACTATTCTTTCTTCAACATGACTCCAAGGACCTTTTTCCTGATACCTAGCTCACAGACGTGTGTGTGAAGGGTTTGCGAATGGGCTCAAGGGGTCTGTGAGACCTAGCCCTAGCCCTACAATTGGCATAGTTGGCAGGATGCTGAGCAGGTATGGGAGTCAAAAGCCCTTGGGAGGAGGAGGAAATGTGGCTACCTTTGAATATGTTGTGCCCTGTGGCCACTTTCCTGTTGACCGGGATCTGGTTGCTGCTCAGTATACTGCAAGGCAGAACAGACCAGGCACTACAGTGGAGAACCCCTTGGGAGGGAGAGGAAATGTGGCTATCCTTGAACATGTGGTGCTCAGTGGCCAATTTTCAGCTGACCAGAGCATGGCTACTGCTCACTATGCTGCAAACTGATCGAGATTTGAAGAAGAAAGCAAAGATGTTGGAAGTGCAGACAATTATCCTGGAGAATGATGTGCAGTGACTGGAAGATTTGAAATGGAAAGCAGAGTTGTTGGAAGCTTGGATGAATGTCCTAGAGGATGATGTGCAGCAAATGGCCATTCCTGCTTCTCACATCAGGGAGAATGACAAACCCAGCGGTGAGTTGGAGGAGACCATGTGTCTCCAGGCACAAGCTGTAATGCATCAGAAAGTGAAATGTGAGCAGCCTATGGGACCAGGTGGACAACAAGTGGGCAATCACAACAAGTGACCCAATTCACCACCTATGTCCTGTATACCCAGGTTGAATTAGTTGACTTAGGGAGACAGTTCCAGCAGAAACAGAGGAAGCGCCTGGCTGCTTGGCTGTTGCAGTTATGGGACCTAGGAGTGGATAGTGCGGTATGCCCTGGTGAGGAAATGGAAAAATTGGCCTCCATAACCATACACCCATCCCTCAGGCAGTGGCTACAGAATAGCCATAG
>NW_007734228.1:87749-89449 GCF_000696425.1 Galeopterus variegatus | reverse complement strand
AAAAATTGGCCTCCATAACCATACACCCATCCCTCAGGCAGTGGCTACAGAATAGCCATAGACGTGCACAAGGGTCTTGTAATCACTCCTTAATGGAATGGGTAAATGCAGCTGCCCAAACCATGTGGACAAATGCTGGAGAACTGCCCAAGTTTTTTAGTAAATAGCAAAAATATCCTGAGTTGCTTCAAAAAGTTCAGGAACTGAGGATGCAACAGTCCATGTTTAATCTGAACACCCATGGCCTGGATGATGAAAATTTTACAGGCAAGATGAGAGACATTTGCTGCAAAATGCCCCATCAATGTACTTTGGGTCACTGATGGCCATACTGGCCCCATACATTGGTCATCCGATACATGAAGTAACAACCATGATAGCCAGGTTGGGTGAAGTAGAGGATAGGAGACAAGCAAAAAGGGCAATACAGCAAGTACAGGCTTTACAGGTGGCTGATCCCACTAAGCCTTTGAATTAGACATACGTATAACCCAAGAAGGGTTAGGATGGGGTTTGTGGCAGAGACAAGACCAATTCCAAACACCTGTAGGATTCTGGTCTCAGCCCTGGAAGGGCACTGAAGTGCATTATACTCCAATAGAAAACCAGTTATCAGCTGTGTATTCTACCTTGATGGCTGCTGAAGCTGTCACAGGAACTGCCAAAGTCCTAGTAAGGATGACATACCCCATAATAGGTTGACTGTGCATGTGGCAACCACCCATAAAATGGGCATAACTCAGATTCCCACTCTGTCAAAATGGGGAGCATATATAGAACAAAGAAGTCCTGTGTCAATGAGTCCTCTGTCCAAAGAGTCGCAAACTGTGCTAAGACAAGTAGAGGGTTTAGAGGAAACTTTGACACAACCCTTACCCATGGAGGTGGATGCTACACCTTTCCATGAGGGGCACGGACCTATCACAGAGCAAGCTTGGTATACAGATGGCTCTACCATGGGACCCTCAGCATTGTGGACAGCTCTTGCTGTCTATCCCTTAACAGATACCATGTGGTATGAAAACTGCACAGGGCAAAGCAGTCAATGGGCTGAACTGAGAGAAGTATGGATGGTGATAAAAAATGAGCCTGGGCCATTAACCATCTGTACTGACAGCTGGGCTGTGTTCAAAGGTTTAACCCTTTAGCTCTCTACTTGCAAACATCAATGGCAGATGGTAGGCCACCAACCCATGGGGCCAAGCCATGTGGCAAGAGTTATGGGAATTGGGACATGAGAAAGATGTAACTCTTTTCCATGTCAAAAAACACTTTTCCTTAGCCAGTCTAGGAAATAATGAAGCTGATGCCTTGGCTAAGGTATGATGGCTGAGGAGAGCCCCAGCTGCTGATGTAGCCCACTGGTTACATTGACGAATGCAGCATGCTGGCAGCAAAACCATGTGGATGGAGGCTCAAAGATGGGCCTTGCCTATAAAATGGGAAGATGTAGTGAATGCCTGTCATGCTTGTACAATATGTGCTCAAGAAAGTCCACACCCCAGGCAGGTGCCCCATACAGATGGGCAAATAACTCAAGGAAGGGTGCCCTTGACTCAATAGAAAGTGGACTTTGTCAGACCGCTGCCAAGGTCAGAGAATTTCAGAATTACATCTTCACGGCTGTTGACATGGCTACTGTGTCCCGACCCGTGGGATATTCAACGCAGACCCTGGAGGGGGGAGTGGGAATTGGATGG
>NW_007734228.1:74280-87345 GCF_000696425.1 Galeopterus variegatus | reverse complement strand
CATGCTTGTACAATATGTGCTCAAGAAAGTCCACACCCCAGGCAGGTGCCCCATACAGATGGGCAAATAACTCAAGGAAGGGTGCCCTTGACTCAATAGAAAGTGGACTTTGTCAGACTGCTGCCAAGGTCAGAGAATTTCAGAATTACATCTTCATGGCTGTTGACATGGCTACTGTGTCCCGACCTGTGGGATATTCAACGCAGACCCTGGAGGGGGGAGTGGGAATTGGATGGGACAAGAGACGTGAGAAATGGAAACAAGACAGTATTCTGATCAAGTCTCATTTATTAGCCAGAAGGTCACAGTTTATATAGACAGCAGGAGGGAATCAGCAGATAATTAAGTATGCAGATGTTTTCTGGGAAAAACCACAGGGCAAATCGTTCAGGGAAATGGAACATTTCTCAGCTATCTAAAGCAAAGCAGCAGGTGATCTATGCCTAGGGCTGTCAAGCAGTAAGAAGGAGAAAATGGCGGAAAGGTCACAGCATTATATCTTTAGTGTGAGAAGGCTATTAGCAGGGCTTCATGACCCTGGGCAGGCAACAGCCGGGCTCTATGGCTCCGGACACTACTAGTCTTCTGTTTGTATGACCTTGTAAGGCCCCAGACTATGTAAACACTGTGAAGCCATTGAATAGCCTTACTGCCATGTATGGCTGACCTGTAGTCATAGACAGTGATAATGGAACCCACTTTACTGGACATGGGGTTCAGAGGTGGGCCTCCCAGTTGTCTATTCAGTGGAAGTTACATATGCCATATCATCTCCTGGCAGCGGGAATGATTGAACAGTACAATGGTCTTTTAAAAAGGGGACTAAGGCTCTCTGTCCAACCCCTATCCCTGAAGGGGTGGACATGGTTTTTATGGCCAACAGGATTCTGAATGAGAGAACCCCAAGGGTGGGCCTTCTCAATTGGAAGCTCTGTTGCATAGGGCTGCAGCACCTATACGACTGCAAGTCACTACTAAAGATAAGCTTTTGAAGCCAGGATATGTCAAGAATGGAAATATTCTCTTACCAGCCCCAACCTGTTTGCGACAGGGACAGACAGTACAAAGGGAATGGCTTTGGAGAATAAAAGCCCCCCATATATGCTGGGTAGGCCTAATAGGACCTTGAAGAATAGGATTAGAGGAAGGCTTGCAAGTTTCATCTTGGATAACAAGTACCTGGCCTCCATGAGTAAAGGTAACATAGCCTGGAACAGATAAGTGCTCTATTCCACAGGGCACATTTGTATTATCATTCGGGCCAATTATGAGTTCCCCCATACCATTACATGTAGAGTCTGCAGATCCAACAGTTAACAGATAATGTATGGTATCATAAAACAGGTAAGATACCTATTCCTGCTACCATCATTTCTCAGAACCGGCAAACTGGCACATATCTTACCAGAGGGGTGAGAACTTCCCCTATTGGTACCAATAACCCTTCTGTCTTTTCACCCATAGTGTTCTGGCTGCAGGCACCACACCAGAGTTGACTGGGTACATACATACATTCATGTGAACAATGTGTCAGTGTACTAAATATGTGTTGAACATCCCATCAGCATGACTACAAGATTCCCATGGAAAATCAGACTAATGATGACTACTAACTGGACATGTGTAGCTAAAAGACAAAACTATGGGACAAGCCTTGAGGACAAGTTTCAAGGCACATTGAACAGACAATAAGTTATATGAATGTAATCGCCATTTATCCTCGCTAAGGGAAAATCGTGGAAGATTCTGAATGCATAGATTGTATGGCGAGGGACCCTGAAGGTGTGGATTGTGAGGTAAATCAAGTAGTTGAGTCAGGCCCCCTCACCTCAGGTCTGGTTGAGGGTGGTGCAGCACATTCTTCGTAAACAGTTTATGTGGGGGTGGAGTTAGTGTGCATATGCACCCGGGTATTTTTAGTTTCTTGCTATTCTTGTGTGTTCTTCTTCAGTGTGTGTGGAGCAGCAGCTCTGCAGAGCTCGTGTCTAAAAATAGAGCATGTTTAATTTGCTGGCAGCTGCTCAGTTTCTTCTTTGGACTTTGCCAGCAGCTGCTCAGTTTCTCTTTGGACCACCTAGCTCTTAGACATGTTCATGCTGAATAAAGACTACTCTTTCTTTGACCATGGCTTCGAGGACCTTTTTCCTGTTATCTAGCTCACAGACGTGTGTGTGAAGGGTTTGTGAATGGGCTCAAGGGGTGTTTGAGACCTAGCCCTAGCTCTACAATGCCCTAATAAAAAATTTAAAAAATAGTACAGTATATATAGCATGCAACATATAATATAAAATAATATGTAAACTAAAAAAGAAAACACCTAATGTTAAAAAAAGTTTAATTGAGATATCATTATGCTGAGACACCTCTAGCACTCTCAGTTTCTTCTTAAGCCAACCAAGCCCAATGTGAACAATAAAATGAAATGGAAGTTTAACCAATCTCAAACCACCAATTATCCTCTAACTAGGGTCCTTCTACTTGAATCAAATATATTTTCTGTCTTGCTTCTATGAAAACCTTATAAAACTTTCTTCTCTCATCTACCCAATGTGGTGCTAAGCCACTTGCACTCTGATGATGGCCAATTTGTGAACCATTGAATGCTCAAATAAACTTTTCAAATTTTAACGTGTCTAAGTTTATATTTTAACAGCTCTGTCAAAAGTAAAAATCCAAAGAAGGATGGATTATTCAAACCCCTGGTGTAGTGAGCAAACAGGCATACTTATCTCTAAGGCCCATAGTGTGTACACTTTTTCTTCCTGTACCCAAGGTCACTCAGCAAACACTTTCTCATAGATACAAATTCCGCATGTGACAAGCTCCATTAGTTTATTTGAGCATTTTTATTCTGAATAGGTCTGGAAGTCAGACTGGTTCAACAGAAACTGGACTGGGTCCAGTAAGAGGTTTCAAGTAGGTAAGATTTCAAGAAAAGGAATAATAAGTTTGTCTAAATTTGAGGGCTCTAGGACTCCACAATCCCAGAACCTGTGCTTGTCTAGAAAATGGGTGAATCTTACCAAAAATAGTTTAGAAGTTTAGTGGCCTCCGTTAAAAAAGCTTTAACCTAAAGAATTTACTCATCTACAGGGGTACATTTAAGAAAAGGATAAAAAAGGAATCCCAAACACCTCAGAAACAATTGGACTCACTTTTGATTGGCACACAGACAACGACAAAAGTCAAACAACAAATGTAAAAGTCCTTTTTCACAAATATTAGTAAAAGGCTTTAGTCCTCTCTGCGGGTATCTTGTCCATCAGCCAGTAACAAAATTTGCATTCAGATGTTCTTTTATAAGCTAGTGAGGTTGGTGTTATTGCACCTGAAACATGGCTAAAGTTTTGCAAGGAAAGCCATAAAATCTGCTTCTATCTCTATCATTATGTATGTTGCATTCATGTTATGTATATGTGATTTTATTTTTTAACCTCTGGATAGTATTGACAAAATTGACTAAATTGGATTAAAGAAAAATAAGTATTTATATAAATTGAGCATTTTTTAAACTGTTAGATAGGAATTAATGCAGAACATTTTCAAGTCCACACAATCTAGGATAATCTTTCACAAATAAAAGATAATTAAAGTTTGTTGGTTTAAAAAAAATCAGGAATATCTTTAGAGTTGTCAACATCAAATATACAGCAGAAAGATAACTTTTATTCTACCTGGCTTTTTAGTCAAATATATATATTTAGTCAAATATATATATATGTTCTTTATACTAGATGTTAAAGTTTATAGAATGATGAGTTCAACTTAAGAACAAATAAGCAAGTGGAAGTGCAATGTCCAGTATTCAATGTACATCAAATACAGCAATAATTTTTTAAAATGTATTTAATTTTGGTTCTTACTTTCACGATCATTACCTAGTACAAACACGCTTAATAAACTGACAGGGAAATAATTCGATAATGGCTAATCTTGTCTGGTGGTATAAACATCTACCTAAAAATGGATTTCCAAATCTTTTGGCTAACTTACACCCTTGGAGTTTTGTTAAGGTAAATTGAATGATGGTTATACATTGAATATCTAAATTATGGTCAAATAAGATAAAATGCTGAAACACTAATTACTGAACATAAGTTTAAGTTCACCTGCTTTGGGTTTCTTATTACAGAAGAACTAAACATATTTGTGTCTGAGAGCAAACATGTCCTGTGCAACATTTAAAAATTATAGCATGAGGAAACACAGGATCCTAGAAACTATTATTCATAGATGTGGAATTTACAGGACGCTGCTGTGACAAACAATTCACAATTTCTTACTTCCTAGTTTTCACTAGAAATTAATGTTACTAAGAGTTAAGAATTCTAATAAATATATAGTAATTAAAATGATAAATATTAAGGGAAACAATGGTGTATTCGATGAAAGTAAGACATATTTTTGAGAAGTGAAGCTATGAGGTATGAAGGATGTGTTTTCATTAAGGAAAAAATAAAGCAAAATTTTTTGTCCTAAAGTAGAATGACTGGTTGTTCCACAATGGGAAAGACAAAGAGTAAAGGTCAAAACCTGAACAGATCACTAACATAGTGGAAGGGTTTCAGGAAGTGGAATCCTGAAAAGAGGAATTCTATGTGTGGTCAAGCTGGCTAAGACCTAAAAAATTTATTTATAAATTATTTAAAAAATGATGAACCTTAATGTTAAAAGTATGCTGATACAAAGTTTGCGTTGGAGTATTGGTCCTGATAAAATATCGTGAAAGATTTTTCTTTACCATTTGTGTATTCTGCCTAGGAAACTAAGATTTTCTTTTCATTAAGTCTTTGATTACTTAAGAAACTCAGTTCTCTCTGTTAACAGAGCTAAGGATTTTTTTTTACAACTATGTAACTTTCTATATTTGCCTTTGAAGTTTTTAAATTACCACTCTAGTCAAATGAATAACTATTCCTTTACAGTGATCTGTGATCCTATTTTAATCAACTATTCTAAACATTTGGTATTTTTAAAAAATTTCCCTAAATAAAATTCTCAATAAGTCTTTGTTATCTCCAACTAACTTTGGGAGTGTTGAGATGGCCCCTAAGACATCTCAAAACATTTTGTTCTCTCTACCTACAAAAATAAAGATATTGAACTATTTAGACTTATTCGATATGTTAAATTGCATGGAAAATTCAGCAAGTTATAAGTAACGCTGAACCTTTTTTTTCAGATATATTTGTACACGGATGTGTTATTGAGTGTTCCAGAAGTTGTATGAAATTCTTAGATATCTTACAAGTCCTAGTAAAATGTTATCGGTCATAATTTTGTTCTCATGTTAAAACATACTATGCCACAGAAATAAATTCCCTTGCCAATTATATTATTATTATAATGAAATTTCATGTGATCTTTATCTATGGCCATTTAAAGCCTTGTTATCTCTATACAGTTGTTTTACTCTTGCTTTTTTAAAAGCCTTTGTTGGAAACTATAGTCCTAAAGATTTTTACCTTCAAGAGGATTTATATAAAGGACTTTGACAAGTACAAATTTCTAACTTTTAGATTATACCATTGGACCGAGTAAGAATTTCTAGAAGTCCAATGAAGTAACTGGTTTAGAAAACTGCTAGCCCAGCATCTAGCAGAACAAAAGTAATTCCATGAGACTGAATAAACAGAGGAAGAAGAATTATGTTTCTTTTTACTATGGGCTTTTGTTGGAAACTCTGTTGGTTCTTTAATTTTTTGTTTCCAGATTTAAAAAAAAACTTTATTATTATTATTATTTTATTCTTCAGCAATTTATAGCTTACAAAAATTTAGTACAATATTCCTTTGTGAACAAAGATGAAACAATTACTTTTCTCGATACCCTATCTTTCCAGAATTCAGAATATATCCATGAGCATTCTTATTTTTATGGCAATATAGTTGTTTGCATAACTTCAATAAGAATCTGTTCTTTTAAAACAAGGACATATTAGAAACATTGATTTTATTACCAAGCCTTTAACTGGAATGTCATATTTGAAAATGTGCACAGAGTAATATATGACCACACAGTTTTAAAAAACTAAGGGTGACTTTATGAAGCCAATAGAGTCTCCTGGAAAAAGTGGTTTGGTACCTTTATTTAAGGGTTCCCTGGACTTCTGTAAGTAAGAACCAGGAATCTTAAAGATATATTAAGGATTTCAGGAAGACAGCATTAACCCATATCTATAGGTATTGCAGGCAAGGTCTGATGGTATTTCCTTGGCTTGGCTTCTTAGCCTGATTAGGCTTTTAAATTTCTAATCAGAGGGCTGAACCATGGCTCACTTGGGAGAGTGCAGTGCTGATAACACCAAGGCCATGGGTTTGGATCCCTATATAGGGATGGCCGGTTGGCTCACTTGGGAGAGTGTGATGCTGATGACACAGAGTCAAGGGTTAAGATCCCCTTACCGGTCATCTTTTTAAAAAATAATTTCTAATCAGAGATTCCACATGCGAAGTTCCAGCAAAGTAGACTTTTAAAAATCTTATATGGTCAATCACTATTCCTACTGCACATATGTAAATAATCAGTTCACATTTAATAAAACTAGAACTATTTTGCACACAAGATAGTCTTACTGTGATTGTCTTTGGTAGATATAAGGGCAGCTATAGATAAAACAATTACATTTCAGTACAAAACTGCAGTGCATCCCTGTGGATGTCAGACTTTAGTCTTATTCATTGTTCTTGTGATTTTTATATTTATATACTGCCCTGATCCCAAAGCCCTATAAGCTGGAGCTAAACAAGTTGTAAATATTAGACAGCAATTTCTTGTGCCTGCTGTGTGATCTACTCAAGGAGTTCATAGAGATGCTGGATGCCATAACCAGTGACATTCAAACTACAAATCAGGAAAATATGCTTTGAGTTAAAACTAAGAAATATTCTTAAATAACTGCTATGTAGACCCAGAGACCAAGTTTATACTTTGTTCTAGCCATTAACCTTTATTTTTCTTTTGTTTATTTTAGTTGGTTTGGTTCGCAATGGCCATGGGTTAGGAGTATAATTCAATCTCTTTGCACTATCCCCGAGAAAGTTTTAATTATAATATCCCCGTTGGACTGTATTCTTGCAAAAAGTCTTCTGTGCATGTGTTGCACTCTCTTTGTCACCTCTCTTCCACTGGGTGACAGAGATGCAAAGGATTACTCAAAGCCCATTTCTTCTGAGCAGTGAGAAACCCTGAAGGGGTTAATTTCCTGGAAGCCTCAAGGGAGAGGCATTGCTCCTTGGAAAATTAACACCAGACTGGGGTTCTTTCTCAGTATTTATTCTCCAGGCCAGAAAGTTACAGAGAAGGAACATAGGTGGAGTTATGGCTAAATATAGTTTAACAATACAGGCTGGTAACATCAGTAAAATAACAAAGTGACATTTCATAATGAAATTTGCAAAAGGTTAAGTTGACCACCAACAAAAGCTTGTTCTTAGCAAATACTGTCTTTTTCAACAGCAGTTTCCTTAGTATGTTTACATAACAATAAAGTAACTTTAGGTTTACCTGCTCCAAGGGCATTTGTCCTTGAGCCAGCAATTTTGCTCTTTTACAATTCTTTATCTACAACAGAGACTTTAGCCTGGGGGAAGTTTCCTGTCTTTTGAAAGCTTAACATTTCTATATGTAAATTTAAAGAGTTACTTATACCTGAAACTACAGGGCTTTGGAAACCAGGCCCTGTGAAATGCATTTGCTTTATAAAGGTTAGTATGCTCCATATGCATGTTTGCAGCCATTCACAGTATGCCAAATTTTCCTGCCACAATTAGAGCAAAGGAAATAAGGTTAACAAAAGTGAAAAGGCAGTGATAGGAGAAAACACTCATCATAAAGAATCATGCACACCAAAATAAATCAATAAAGCTCCACAGTAAATGTGTCCCCAAGGTTCATATATTGAAACAATCACCAATGTGATAGTATTAAGGGGATGGGGCATATAAAAGGTGGTTAAGCAATGAGGATGGAGCATTTTGTGGTGCTTTCTTATAGCAGGCAAACACACCAAGTCATTCCAGTAACTTACTCTACAGTAAAAGGAAGACCCGTGAACTGTTTGACAAAGAATTCAATATAATCAACTTAGAGAAGCTCTACGACTTAAAATAAAACACAGATAAACAACTAAAAAAATTAGGAGAGCAATACATAAAAAATCAAGAAGTTTAACAATAAAATAGAAACCATAAAATAACTAAATTGAATTCCTGGATATGAAGAATGTAATGCATGAACTAGAAACTTTAATAGAGACCTTCAACAGCAGACTTGATCATGTAGAAGAATGAATCATCATATGTGAAGTCAATCTTTTGAAATTAAGTTATAGAAACAAAGGGAAAGAGAAATTTATAAAAGAGAGAAATAAAAATAAAAGGAACCAAGAAAGCACATGGGACTTTTGGGACACTGAGTGAACAAACATAAGCAATATGGAGTTTGGGAATCAGAACAGAGAGAGAGAGAAGCAGAGTTAATTTTTTTTAATTGATGAAGGGATTACATTGGATAATGAAAAATATAGTAATTATCCTGATTTGAGTACCACATATTGCACATGGGTATGGATATTCACCACTTTACCCCACAGATACATACAATCAATTATGTTTCAATAGAAAATAAATAAAAGATAAAGATTTAGAATATTTAACATTGATACAACATTATTAACTAATATACAATCCAAATAAAACTTTTCTAGTCCCCCACACAAAACAATAAAATAAAATAAAATAAAATAAAAAGACATTTTCACAAGATATTGTTGGGGGGGAACCAAGGTACAGGCGAATATGTATAATATGATTATTTGTGTTGGAGTGAAGCAAACAAAATATTTCTTAATGTTAATATGTATGAGTGTGAAAATATGTTACTTGTATATGATTATATAAAAATAAAGAGAAGTACAGAATACAAAAATAAATAATATAATGGCTGATAATTGTTCATAGTAGTTTCTTATGATTCTTTATGATTTTTGTGTTATCAGTTGTAATGTCTCCTCTTTCATTTCTGGATAATCTAGAAGAAACAGATACATTCTCAAAAACAAAATCTACAAAGACTGACTCATGAACAAATAGGAAATTCAAATGGATAAATAAAGAGTAAAAAGATTGAATCAGTATTAAAAAGTCTGCAACCAAAAAAGACCAAGACCTGATGAATTCAGCAGTAAACTCTACTGAAACTTATAAAAAGAACTAATACTAATCTTTCTCATACTCTTTCAAAAATTTGAAGAGGAGGGGAGGCTTCTCAACTCATTTTATTAGACAAACATTACTTTCTATACCACACCCAAGCAGAGACACTACAAGAAAAGAAAATTACAGACAAATATCCCTGATGAACACAAATGCAAACAAACTGAACAACTACAAATACACCAAATTCAACAGCACATTAAAAGAATCATGATCAAGTGGATGGATGGAAGATGCTTCCACATCCTCACACTACCCTTATTGGCCAGCCACCAAAACAAACAAACAAAAAATAAAGCAAAACAAACATACTCAAACCAATCAGTATGACATATCATTCTAACAGAATGGAAGTAAGAAACACATGATCATCTCAATAGATGCAGCAAAAGTATTTGACAAAATCCAACATTCATTCATGATTAAAAACTCTGAACAAACTAAGTACAGAAGAAATTTAGTTCAACAAAATAAAAACTATGCATGAAAAGCCCACATATAGCATAATCAATCAGGAAAAACTGAAAATTTTCCTCTAGGATCTTTTATGATGTTCAATGAGTACTGGAAGTCCTAGCCAAAGCAATTAGATAAGAAAAAGAAATAATAGGTATCCTAATCAAAAAGAAAGAAGAAAATTACATCTGCTTAGAGATGACATATTCTTGTATGTAAGAAATCTTAAAGACTCAACCAAAACACTGCTAGATATAATAAATGAATTGGGTAAATTTTCAAAATAAAATATATGCACCAAAAATCAGTACAATATGCATACATTAATAATGAACATCTCGAACAGAATTTTTTTTTTTTTTTGTCTTTTTTCCATGTCCGGCAACGGATCGCAACCCTCAGTGTCGCCCCCGTACCGGACCGGGACCGGCAACGGGATCGCAACCCTCGGTGTTGCCCCCGCGCCTCGCTCAGCCAGTGAGCGGGAACCGGTCTGCATGTGGGATCCGAACCCTCGGCGGGAGCGCCGCCGCGCTTCCCAAGCGGCGCACTAGCACAGTGCGCCACTGGGCCGGCCCCTTGAACAGAAATTTTAAAAAATCCATTTGCAATAGCACCTAAAGGAATGAAATATATAAATGAAACTTCATTAAAGAGAGAGAGAAAAAAAGAAACTTCTACACTGAAAACTACCAAAAACTGATTAAAAAAAAAAATTAGAGAACAAACATATAAATGAAAATACATCCCATATTAATGGATTGAAAGAATTAATATTTTTAAATGTCTGTAACACACAGTGTGATTTACAGATTCAATTCAATACCTGTAGAAATCTCTATTTTTTTCAGAATTCATATTTAAGAACTCATATTTTAAAACTCATATACAAGATACCAAATAAAAATATTTTTTGGAAAGAAGCACAGAACAAAATAGAATTGAAAATATATTACAAAACTATACTAATTAATTTAACTTCATTTTATCAATATGCAATGTAGTTGATTTTCATGTCCCTTTACCGAATCCTTGCTCCACCTCCTTCTCCCCCCTACCAACATCTTATCTGTTCACTTGTCTTAACTTCAAGGAACTGTGATTTTTGTGTCTTCTTCCCCTCCACACAAGCTGGTATTATGTACTATACTTACAGACCCTCTACTTGTAAATACATAGAAAAATGAATCCTTCTTACCAGACATAATGTAAAATAAAATTGGCCAAATTTGGGATCTGACAAGGACACCACAAAAAAAGAAAACTACAGGCCAATATCCCTAATGAACATAGATGCGAACATCCTAAACAAAATACTGGCAAACCAAATCCAGCAGCATATTAAAAACACCATCCACAGAGTCCAGGATTCAATACATGTACTGGCCAGCTGCCAATAAAGCTGCCAATAAATAAATAAATAAATAAATAAATAAATAAATAAATAAATAAATAAATAAAAGTAAAGAATAAAAATATCATTCATTTTGATCAAATAAAATTCATTCCAGAGTTGCAAGAACTGTTCCACACACAATTCAATAAGTGTGATTCACCACATCAACAGAATGAAGGATAAAAACCATAGGATAATCTCATTAGATGCAAAAGAAGCATTGATAAGAGTCAACATTTCTTCATGATTAAAACACTCAACAGATTAGGCCTAGATGGAATGTACTTCCAAATAGTAGAGGCCATATGTGTCTAACTGACAGATAACATCATACTAAATAGGGAAAAATTGAAAGCCTTTTTCTCTAAGATCTGAAAGGAGACAAGGATGCCAACTTACAGCATTTTTATTCAACATAATACTGGAAGTCCTTGATTGTCGGGCTTTAAAAACTAACACCACCTTAAGTGACATTACAAGTGAATTAACGTGGCAGCCTAAGATGGCGCCGGGAGGAAGTAGGGTGGGAGTGTCTGTGGGAACCTTGCCTTAGCCCTTATTGGCCATGCTCATGAACACTGCGTGATTGCAATAGATAGGCATTGAGACAGGATGCATGCTCTTGTAACCCTTAAGCTGATTGGAGGATGAAAAAACCTGCCTTCCCCATTGGCCTTTAAAAGCAAGTGCATGTGTGATAATAAACGGAACTGCTCGACAGAACCCCGCCGCATCTGAGTGTCCTTTAACTGGGCTGGTTGGGGCCGGTGGCTGTGCTCACCTCTCTTCACGGCTGTCTTCCCCTGTCTCCTTCCAAAGGGGACAGGAGGGAAAGAGGAATCCCGGGCCATTTGCTCACCCACCAAAAGAACAAGGCTAGGGCTGCTCGGGTCGGCTGGTGGTGGACCCGACAGAGTGGTGCCCCATGTTAGGCATTTTAAAGATGATGAGAGAGTGAGGCCCCCAGCTGCTCGGTCCTGAAAGAAGGTCGATGAAGGGTGATCAACCAGCGGAGTGGCCCCCACAACCACGGTAGTCATAGTGAAGTAATCTGCCCATGTGTCAGGGTGAGTACCATAACAGGGGAAGTCCCTGCATTTCTCTAACTTGTTGCTCCCTTTGTCCCTTCCTCACAGGGCAACATGGGAGGCATGTGTGTGGAAAGAGTGACGAGACAGCCTACAAGGCTCTAAAGTAGATTTTAAAAAGCAGAGTTCTAGGGCCGAGCCTGTGGCACACTGGGGAGAGTGGGGCGCTGGGAGTGCAGCAGCGCTCCCGCCGTGGGTTCGGATCCTATATAGAGATAGCCGGTGCACTCACTGGCTGAGCACCAAGCAGCCAATCTCGGAAAAAGACGAAAAAAAAGTTTTTATTTATCAGTTCTTGGTGCTTTTCAGCGCCAAAAATGCCCCGACCCGTGGGATATTCAACGCAGACCCTGGAGGTGGGAGTGGGAATGGGATGGAAGCAAGAGACGCGAGAAATGGAGACAAGACAGTATTCTGATCAAGTCTCGTTTATTGGTTTCAAAAGACAGTATTCTGATCAAGTCTTGTTTATTGGTTTCAAAGTTATAGCTTATATAGGGAAAAAGCAGGCATGCTGCAAAGGGTCTGGAATGTAAAGACGTGATAACATCTTGAGGAGAAACAAAGACAGGACATTCAAAGTAAAGGTTGCTGCCCAGAATGTTTATGGTTAAACAGTTTGTGGAGAAGGATAAAAGGTCACTTGCAAATTAACTTGCATGGCCAGGAGCAAGCAGTTTCTGGCACAAGCAGATTACGAGGCAACTGTCACATAAGCACGGCCACACAAAGAGGGGAGTGGGGCTGCTCGCTCCAAACAATACTTCAATTGATTTTTTTTAGTTAGATCTAATGTCTTTAATTTCCTTTTTATTTCATCCATGATACTAAATTACATTTAGTCATCATGACTTCTTAAGTTTCTTTTGGCTCTAACAGTTTCTGAGACTTTTCTTATTTTGGATGATTT
>NW_007734228.1:72512-73117 GCF_000696425.1 Galeopterus variegatus | reverse complement strand
AACTTCTTAAGTTTCTCTTGGCTCTAACAGTTTCTGAGACTTTTCTTATTTTGGATGATTTTGATAGTTTTGAGGAGTACTGGTCAGGTGCATGGGGACTGTCATTGCTGTTATCAGTGAATGTCACTCTACTGGGATTTGTATAATATTTTTCTTCTTCCCCAACTATTTATTTATTCAATCATTCATTTATATCACAACATGCCATCTACTATTTTAAACTGTTAATTCTCAGCATCGTGTTCTTCCTTTCATTCTTATCCCGTAATAAACCCTTCTCAGGCTCTTTGTGTCATCCCATTTGTCTTCCCATAATGTAGAAATGATCCAGAAGCCTAGGGGTCTCAGAGATAAGGATTACATTTTGTGTAGAAGAACTTCTCATGGAAGCATCGGGTCCAGATGGACACACACTTTTCTGAGAGGACCTCATGGCTCAGACCTAATTTCTGCCCCCTGCATGTGAATCCCTGTCTACCTCCAGAACCTGTGAAAATGAAAAAGCCTCTGACTCTTCAACAATATTTTTGAAGAAACTCACTAGACACTTGTAATTGTTTCTGATAAGGTGAGAACAGGGATAAATGCTTTTAAAATGTTGCCAA
>NW_007734228.1:70922-71498 GCF_000696425.1 Galeopterus variegatus | reverse complement strand
TGTAGATGCACAAATTATGTGTTTAAAGATACAGTAATTATATCCCCACAGAAACAAACCTGCGGTTGGCTGATTATGTTGAAATTCTTTACCATCTTAAAATTAAGCAATGATCATTTGAGGAAATGTTAAGATTATGATTGTGGACTAAAGAATGACAATGACTATGATTATGACTAAAGAATAAATCTGGAACATAGCAGGGTGAAGGTTTAAGTGTATCAAGGAATATTTCTCTGTTAAAAATATGTTTTAATATCAACTGAAGTTCATAATGAATGTACTATAATTTTAATTGATTACCATTTCACAATGGGTGTTACCTTCCCCATTTAGGACTATTTCAGGAAATCATACTTCAGAGCAGATGCTAACTGTCAGCTATTGCCATAAAATTATTGCCAGTAGAAATCAGGCTATTTAAAATATGATAATCTAGTTTTTCTTTCTTCAAGGTTCACATGAAAGAGAATAACCTCTCCATTTTTAAAGGTATTTATTTATTTAAAAATACTGCAAAGTTAATTATGCTTTATAGTAAAGTAAATCCAGGTGTCTTCTGAAGACTATATTTTG
>NW_007734228.1:65701-69530 GCF_000696425.1 Galeopterus variegatus | reverse complement strand
CCTTCACACACAATTCCACGGCTTCTTAATTAAATTGCTTAAATTTAATTAATTTGCAGGAACTTTCTTGAGTGCAATCACCATCCCAGACTGACCACCACAGAGGTGCCAGGTCCAGATCTCTGAGTTGCTTCAGCCTCACTAGCAGGAACTGCATCCAACTGGCTGGCAAAAAGAGCTTTTCACGTAAACCGATTGAAGTGACTGAATTCCTTGTCCTTTCCTGATTTTAATCCTTATATTAGTTTTCCAGTAGGAATATGCTTGCTTGTAAGAAATGTTTAAAGTTATGTTCATCACTGAATATTAAGACGCAGCTTCTGAGCTCCGTGACTCTGTGGTCAGGCTTACTGATACTTAGCTAAAACCACAATCCTGCCAGCAGTTTCCTGGGTAGAAGAGAGACTGACTTGCTTTCTAGCCGACATAGCAGTAACCTCCCGACCACATCCCCCGTCTCCGTGAAGACCCTCCTTACCCAAAGCCAGTGGCGGAGTTAACCACCTGTTCTGCCTGGATGCAGGCAAAGGAGCCAATAGGAACACTGGCTTACTTTGCTCAAGAAAAGTATTGAAGTCTCATTCCCCCTACATTCTGCGCTCAGGATTTGGAACATGAGTTCCCCTGATGCCTGCGGGCAGTAAATTATCTGACTTCTCCTCCTCTCTGAGTGACTGAGTCTTCCTGGAGACTCCTTTCCGCAACACGATTTCAAGTTAGGAGGCAAACACCCCGGTTAGCAGTATAAGCTGCCTGCATAACCCTCAGCTTTTATCTGCAAACTGTGTGAAACGTTAACTTGAAATAGGCAGGCAGCAAAGATGCTCCACAGGCCGCGAAACTGGTTCAAAGCGTCCCAAACTGGAAAGACAGGACGTGCAGGAGAGAAGCAGAGACGGGCACAGGCCCCGCCCCTTGCCGTCCCCCTCGGGGACCCCGCCCGGCCTCGCCCCATGCCCCGCCCCTGGCCGGTCGGCTCCGCCCACAGGCCGCCGGCCGCNCCCCCTCCGGGACCCCGCCCGGCCTCGCCCCATGCCCCGCCCCTGGCCGGTCGGCTCCGCCCACAGGCCGCGGGCCGCTTCCCTGTGGAGCCATTTTCTGCAAACCCGGAAGCGAGTGGCGCGCCGCGGAGTTCGAGCTGTCGCACGTAAGTTCTTCTTTATCTAAATCAAAATTGATTTTCCCAGCCCTCTATTGGCCATACGTGGGGTCTGGGGTTCTACTGGCCTTAAGGCCTCCGCACCACCGTCTCCACCCCAAGTACGAATATATTCTCGTCGCCGTGGAAGCACCGGGGTCGATTCCTTTTGGGTTCACATCGCTCTGACTCTGGTCCTGTCGCTGGTCTTTCTGCCTTCATGCCATGTAGACACCCCCTTTCCCGTCCTATTCCTGCTTAAACCCTTTAGTGCCCTTCCCGCCCCCGCTGCCCTTTTAAGTCCTCACCAGAGAGGTGGGTTCACGCACTCTGCACTCCCGTCTTCCCCTTATCGGCTCCTGGAGACGGCGTTGGCCGCCCCAATCCGAGAGGCGGCGACCTCTCCCGGACCCTGCGACTCTGCAGACGCCACTGCGGGCCTCAGTCACCACCTCACGTCCTTCTCAGGCCAGATTCTTCAGCTTCCTGGCCCTCCCGTTCGCCGTCTACCCTCTGTGCCGAAGAGGTGACTTTGGCCTTTCTTGTGACCTGCAGTGTTCTTAAGCCCCAAATTTCACCCCACTGGAAAATGTGCTCTTCAGGGATGCAGGACTTTTATTCCATTCCCCTCCCTATGAATGTGTGGGTAAAGGGGATGAGGAGAAAGAGAGTGACTGAGAGGAGTAGAAATAACCAAGAGGGAGGAAAGGATGAGGAAGAACCATAAAGAGATAGACCATGGGATACTGTTCGTCTGTTAAAAAAAAAAAAAGGATGTGCTATTATTTGCAGCAACATGGATGGAACTGGAAAATCATCATGTTAAGTAAGGCAAGCACAGAAAGGTGAACACCGCCAGATGTCACTCATATGTGGAATCTTAAAAACAAAAAAAGAAAGAAAAAAGAGGTTCTGATAGAAATAGATAGTAGAATACTTGTTACCAAGCGGGGGAGACAGGTGGGGGGTGGGTGGGTGAGAGAGGAGAGGCGTGGAATAATGGGTACAAACTATGCCATCTACGGTATAAGTGAGTCATTGTGCAGTATATGCATGTATTGAGATAACACACTGTACCCCACCAATATGTATGAGTAAATGTTAAAAAAGAGATGGTAAACTACAGGATAGATGAGGGACTAGCAATGAGAGAAAGAATAAGCTGAGAGAGGGGCGGGTAGAGAAAAGAACATAGAGAAAAGCTGGATTTTCAGAGAGGTGAAGGGAAGCAAAACAGGGACAGAAAGTAGCGGGAGAGGGCGAAAGCATTGGAGCCATGGCAGACTGAACAGTGAGGTTGTGGGACAGAATGCAGTAGCAGAGGGTGACAAGGAGAGAGGAGGAGGAAACACAGCAGGGAGGAAGCACGGGGACCTTCCCCCCCCACCCCACCCCCCGTACTGACAGTTACCATTCCAGGCTCACCCTCACCCACCTGTGGTCCATGTTGCCTGCTCCGCATGTTTGTTTCTGCTCCTTCACCTGTCACTGTCTGGATACTGTTGACAACAAGGCCCCCAAAGGAGAGCAGAGCCAGAAGGTGGTAGGTGTGCTGGGCTTACCCCTCTAAGTGGTGCTCAACCCTGGCTTCAATTAAAGTGCTGAGGCATGTTGCAAAAGTGTTTTGTGCCCCTTTACCAGAGAATCCCATTTGCACAGTCAGATTGGGGTCCAGCCTCAATACCATTTATTGTGTCCCAGATGATTCTAATGTGTGCACCAAAGCTCTGTGTCCTCATTTTCTGAGGACTGAGATCATCCTGTGATCCATGGAGGGGTGAGGGGTCTGTGATCTGCATGGGATTTGGTCAGACCTGGGTCTGTGCCCTGAAGGGGAGATCAGTCTAGCCAGCTCCCCACTGCTGCAGCAAATATTCACCAGTAGGATTCACCAGGAGGAAAGAGAAGGCTGAAGAAAGGGGCAAAAACTCACTTGTTCTTTTCTTCCTGTAGGAGTTTGTTGTCCCTGCATCCTNGAAAGGGGCAAAAACTCACTTGTTCTTTTCTTCCTGTAGGAGTTTGTTGTCCCTGCATCCTACCCTGGTGCAGTGGGCAGCAGAGGGACCATCTTTCCACATTGTAAGGTCTTCCCTATGTGTGTGGTAGTGGCATAGGAAGGAGGTGTATCTAAGCATTAAACAGCACCGTTTCCTCTTTCAGGATTGATTTGTTAACACTCATGTTACATGAGGAGGAAGCCTAGAAGAAGAGGAGGTGGAAAGAAAAGGAGTCAGGAATGGCTCTTCCTCAGGTAAAGCGGTGTTCTCGGTTGATTGTTCTGCGTCTCCTTCCTTTCTGAAATGCGGGCACTGCAATTGCTCATCTTCTCTGACGCTGAAGTGTCCTGCCTGACATGTTTGCTCGCACTCACCCATGCCTTCCCTCAGTCCCTCTCATCTCCACTTAGATTCCATCTCACTGTGACCCAGTGACTTGGAACTTCGGAAGAGGCTCTATGGGGCATGGTGCTGGGAAGGGCTTCACTCCTAGACATAGATTGGAGGTGACGTGTGGGCCCCATGGGTTCAGTGCTGTTGGGCAGCAGGGATTACTTAGGAGCCACATCTGAATCCCCTGTCAGCGTGTGTAGACCAGGATTAGAGAAGCTGCAGATGGAAGTTGTGTATTAAAGTGCACAGATACCTGGCAAAAGAGACATATAAAGGGGAAATCTTTTGTGCCTGATTTTTT
>NW_007734228.1:63506-64475 GCF_000696425.1 Galeopterus variegatus | reverse complement strand
ATATCAGAGAAAACGTCTTTGCTATTAGAGAGGGTGGAGTCTTATTCTTGTTCTACCTCTTGTTATTTAATGTTACACATATTTTTAAATATGGCATGATGTATATATTTGTTTTATAATAGAACTCCAAACTAACAGGGCATCAAGACATAAGGAATCCCCTTTCCTGTCAAATCATCCACCCTCCCTCACTTCTCAGTAGGAAACCACTTTAGTCAGTTTTGTGGCAGGAGTCAGCACCAGTCTTGTACAAATGTATTTATACGTGATTATGAGATTTAGAAAAAATTTTTCAGTGAATGTTTTGTTGTGATATTTTATCCTGCAAGTTTTCAGATTTTTTATGTTTTCATGTTAGGAAACAAGGATGTTCATTCTTGTTGGAGCATTTTCTTAATGAAGTCATATGGGTCTTTTACAATTTTTCACTATTTAAAAATGCTACAGTGACTGCCTCTGAGCATGCCAACTTCTCTACAGATGTCTGAGGGTTCGTCCAGGTTTGGCAATTGAAAGAGTGTTGCTTCTGCAAGGATGGTTCATTTCCTATTTTGCTGGATCTGGTTAGATTTTTCCTTCTGCCCCAGCTGTAAAGTTATTCTCTACCCTAGCACCATTTGAGATTTCTCCGTCCTTTAAGGAAAACTTCCTACTATATTCTTTTTAAATTTTGGTTATCTAGGGAATCTGACAGTTCTTTGTATTTTTATTTTTCAATTCCTGGAAGTTTGAGTAGGTTTCATTAATTTGTGGACATACACATATAAAATTGATTTTCCTACTTTGCTCAATTTTCCATTCATATATTTTAAGAGCTATTTTATATTCTGTAGTTTAATTATTTATATATACCCTGCTGTCATTTTAAGTTAAACATTTCTTTTACTGTGTAACAGAAATCTTTTTTGCTTCATGCCCCCTTTGTTTGTTTGTTTCTTTCATCTTGCTTTGGAAGGACTGACTACCTTA
>NW_007734228.1:61067-61522 GCF_000696425.1 Galeopterus variegatus | reverse complement strand
CTTTAGTCATTGTTATTTCTATATTAATGATGATTTTTCCTTTCAAGCCACTGTGGATCTTGTTTTCTCTGAAGACAACACTCATGCTCTAGTATTGTCCACATAAATGAGAAATCTACACTGATATAGAGGATATCATAATAACCTTTTACAAAAAAGTGTAATAAAATGCAATTAGGAAGAGATAACTTGCTGCTAAATACCTTTACATGGATCTGTCAGAATACTTCAGATAAAATAATATTTACAATTGTGTCCTCTTCTGATTTTGTATGAACATAATTACTGACTCTATAACCTCTTGGTAAAATGTGTTTTTTATTTTAGGGACGGTTGACTTTCAGGGATGTGTCTATAGAATTCTCTCAGGAGGAGTGGGAATGTCTGGACTCTACTCAGAGGGCTTTGTACAGGGACGTGATGTTGGAGAACTACAGGAACCTGGTCTCCCTGGG
>NW_007734228.1:58558-59281 GCF_000696425.1 Galeopterus variegatus | reverse complement strand
GAGGACATGCAGTATTTCTCTTTCTGTACCTGGCATATTTCACTTAACATAATTTTTTCTAAGTTCATCCATGTTGCTATGAATGGCAGAATCTGATTCTTTTTTTTATGGCAGAGTAGTGTTCCATTGTGTATATATACCACATTTTTCTTATCCAGTCCTTCATCAGTGGACATTTAGGTTGGTTTCAACGTGTGGCTATTGTAAATACAGCTGCAATAAACATGGGAGTGCAGGTATCCCTTTGACATGATGATTTCAGTTCTTTTGGGTATATACTCAGCAGTAGAATTGCTGGATCACACGGCAGTTCTATCTGTAGTTGTTTGAGGAAACTCCATAATGTTTCCATAATGGCTACATTAATTTACAGTCTCAACAACAGTGTAGGAGAATTCCCCTTTCTCCACATCTTCACCAGCATTTGTTAATCTCTGTCTGTGTTTCATAATCGCCAGTCTCAAAGGGGTGAAGTGATATATCAATGTGGTTTTGATTTGGATTTCCCTGATGATTAGTGATGTTGAGCAGTTTTTCATGTGTCTGTTGGCTATTTGTGTATCTTCCTTTGAGAAATGCCTATTCAGCTCATTTGCCCATTTATTAATCAGGTTACTTGTTTTTTTATTGTTAAATTGTTTGAGTTCCTTATATGTTCTGGATATTAATCCCTTGTCGGATGCATAGTTTGCAGATATTTTATTCCACTCTGTAGGTTGTTTT
>NW_007734228.1:53641-57770 GCF_000696425.1 Galeopterus variegatus | reverse complement strand
TAGTTTCATTCATCTACTTATGGGTGTCAAGTTTTCCCAGCACCGTTTACTGAAGAGGTAGTGTTTTCCCCCAATGTATGTTCTTGCTTCCTTTGTCAAGGATCAGTTGGCTGTTAGTATATGGGTTGATTTCTGGGTTCTCTGTTCTGTTCCGTTTGTCCAAGTGTCTGGTTTTATGCCGGTACCATGCTGTTTTGGTTACTATAGGTTTGTAGTATAATCTGAAGTCAAGAAGTGTAATGCCTCTGGATTTATTTTTTTGCTCAGGATTGCTATGGCTATTTGGGCTCTTTTGTAGCTGCATGTGAATGTTAGAATTGTTTTTTTCTATTTCTGAATGTCATTGAAATTTCGATGGGGATTCAATTGAATCTGTAGATCACCTTTGGTACTATGAATGTTTTCACAATGTTAATTCTTCCAATTCAAGAGCATTGAATATCTCCTTCTTTTTGTGTTCTCTTTCTTTCATCAGTGATTGGAAATTGTCATTGTCGAGATGTTTCACCTCCTTGCTTAAATTGATTCCTAAGTATCTTATTTTATTTGATAACTATTGTAAATGGGCTTGCCTTGTTGATTTCTTTTTCTACTAGTTCACTATTGGAGTGTAAAAACATTACTGATTTTTGTGTGTTGATTTCATATCCTGCACTTTGGTGAAATCATTTATCATCTCTAAGAGTTTTTTTGTAGCATCTTTAGGTTTTCCTATATATACAATCATGTCTTCTGTAAACAGTTACAGTTTGACTCTGTCTTTTCCAATCTGGAAGCCCTTTATGTCTTTCTCTGGCCTGATTGCCCTGACTAATACTTCCAATACTATTTTAAATAGGAGTGGTGAGAGTAGGAATCCTTGTCTTCTTCCCTTTCTTAAGGGAAAAGCTTTCAACATTTCCCCATTCAGGATGACATTGGCAGTGGCTTGACATATATAGTTTTTATTGTGTTGCGATATTTCCTTTTATAACTAATTTCCTGAGAGTCTTTATCACAAAGTTATGTTGAATTTTGTCCAATGCTTTTTCTGCACCTATTGAGATAATTATATGATTTTTGTCCTTGATTTTATTGATGTGGTGTGTCACATGTATTGAATTGCATATTTGGAACCAGCCTTGCACCCGAGATGAATCCCACTTGATCATGACATAAAATTTCTTAGTTTGTTGCTGTATTCAGGTTACTAATATTTTGTAGAGGATTTTGTGTCTATGCTCATCACAGATATTGGCATGTGGTTTTCTTTTCTTGTTGTATGTTTGTCTGATTTTGGTATCAGGGTGATGCTGGCCTCATAGAATGAGTTTGGGAGAATGGCCTCTGTTTTAATGTTTGGGAATAGTTTGAAGAGAATTGATATTAATTCCTCCTTAAAGTTTGATAGAATTGTGCAGTAAATCCATCTGGTCTTGGGCATTTCATTGTTGGGAAACTGCTGATTACTGCTTCAATCACATTGCTTATTATCGGTCTGTTCAGATTTTCTATTCTTGGTTCAGTCTTGTTAGTTTATATGGACCCACAAACTTATAAATTTCCTCTAGGCTTTCAAATATTTTGGTGTATAGTTGTTTATAATAGTTTGTACTGATTCTTTGTATTTCTGTGGTACTGATTGTAATGTGTCCTTTTTCATTTCTGATTTTTGTTCTTTGAGTCTCTTTCTCTCTCTCTCCATCTCTCTCTCTCTCTAGTTAACCTAACTAATGATTTGTCTATTTTGTTCATCTTCCAGAAAACTAACTTTTTGTTTATTGGTCTTCTATATCATTTTTGGGGGTCTCTATGTCATTTAGTTCTACTCTGATCTTAATTATTTCTTACCCTCTACTAATTTGGGGTTGGGAGTGTTCTTGTTTTTCTAGTTTTCTTAGCTGTAGGATTAGGTTGTTTATTTGAAATCTTCCTATTCTTTTGATGTAAACTTTTATTGAAATAAACTTTCTCTTAGTATTGCTTTCGCGGTATCCTAGGGTTTTGGTATAATGTCTTTATTTTCATTAGTTTCAAGAAGTTTCTTGATTTCATGTTTAATCTTTTCTTGGACCCATAGGCAACAGGTCATTCAGGAGCCTGTTGTTGAATTTCCATGTATTTGTATAGTGTCTAGACTTCTGCTTGTTATTTTAATCTAGCTTTAATCTGTTGTGGTCTGAAAAGATACTTGAAATGATTTCAGTTTTAAAAAATTTGTAGACACTTAATTTGTGGCTAACGTGGTGTATCCTGGAGAATGTTCGATGTGCTGATGAGAAGAATGTATATCTGTAATTTTTGGGTGAAATGTTTTCTACATATCTGCCAGATCCAGTTGGTCTGAAGTATAGTTTAATCCAGTGTTTCTCTGTTGATTAGTTGCCTACATGTTCTGTCCAATGTTGAGAGAGTGGTTTTCAGGTCCATAGCTATTATAGTATTTGAGTTTTCTTTAGATTTAGCAGTGTTTACTTTGTATATCTGGGTGTTCTGGTGTTGAGTGCGTACATATTTATGATTGTTATGTCCTCTTGATTGATATATCCGTTAATCGTTATATAATGTCCTTCTTTGTCTCTCTTTATGGTTTTTGGTTCAAAGTCTATTTTATCTAATATAAGAATAGCTATGTCTGCTCATTTTTGGTTTCCCTTTATCTTTTTCCACCCTTTCACTGTTAGTCTGTCAGGTGTGTCTTCCAGGTGAGGTCTCTTGTAGACAGCATATAGTTTGGTTTAGCTTTTTAATTGGATCACCCATTCTGTGTCTTTTGAGTGTAGAATTTAATCTAAATACGTTTAGGGTTGTTATTGGAAGCTAATGTCACTCCTGGCATTTTATTGATTTTGTGGATGTTTTAAACATCTTTTGTTGCTTTATTCCTCTCTCATTGTTTTTCTTCAGTGTTTCTTCGTTTTTGAGGTGATAAGATATAGTTTCTTTCTCTTTCTTGTTTGCTTTTTGTTCCACACATGAGTTTTCTTCTTTCTTGTGTAATCATGGTAGAGACTATCGTTTTTTGGATCCCAGATTCAAGACTCCCTTGAGGACTTCTTGGAGGGCTAGTTGTGTTTTGGTGAACTCCCACAGTTTTTGTTTGTCTTGGATATACACTACTTTTCCTTCATTTTTGAAGGATAGCCTTGCTAGGTAGAGTATTCTTGTCTGGCAGGCTTTTGCTTTTCTTCTAGTATTTTGAACATATCATTCCATTCTCTTCTGGCCTATAGAGTTTCTGTTGAAAAGTCTTCTGTTAGTCTGATGGGGACTCCCATATAGGTGACTTGATGCTTTTCTCTTGCTGTTTTCAGGATGCTCTCTGTATCTGAGTGGTTTTTTTTTTTTGTTTGTTTGTTTTTAATAAAGATGACGAGTAAGGGGATCTTAACCCTTGACTTGGTGTTGTCAGCACCACACTCTCCTAAGTGAACTAACCAGTCATCCCTAAATAGGGATCTGAACCTGTGGCTTTGTTGTTATCTGTACCACACTCTCCCAAGTGAACTGTGAGCTGGCCCCTCTCTGTATTTGAGTTTTGTCAGTTTTACTTTAATTTGTCTTAGAGAGGACCTTTTTGAATTGAACCTATTTGAGGATCTTTGAACCTCCTGGATCTGAAAGTCCTTTTCTCTTCCTATACCTAGGAAGTTTTCCATTATTATTTCATTGAATATGTTTTCAATGCCTTTTGCTTTCTCCTCCTCTTCTGGCATACCCATGATTGGGATGTTCATGTGCTTAAGGTTGTCTGCTAGCTCTTTTAGCTTTTCTTTTTTTTCCTTTGGTTCTTTCTCTTTTTTTCTTTTTTGTCTACCCGGGTTTTTTTCAAAAACACTGTCTTCAAGATTAGAAATTCTTTCTTCTGCTTTCTCTAGCCTGTTGCTTATGCTCTCAGTTGTGTGTTTTTTTTTTAATTTTGTTGAATGAATCCTTCAGTTTCAGAAGTTCTACATTCTTTTTTAAGGTATTAATCTCTTTGTACATTTCCTCATTCTTGTATCCTGGATACATTTTTTCATTTTATTTTTCGTCTAACTGAGTGTTCTTGTATCTCTTTACATTTCCTTAGGGTTGTTGCTTGGAATTCCTTTTCAGTCATTTCAAGGATTTCCTGCTCTATGGGGTCTGGTACTTGAGAATTCTTGTA
>NW_007734228.1:49660-53339 GCF_000696425.1 Galeopterus variegatus | reverse complement strand
CAAAAGCAGGCTTCCTGATCTTTTTCCTGAACTTAGGGAAGAGCTTCCAGGCTTTCAATGTTGACTGATATGAGCTGTAGGCCTTTCTCATGTGGCCTTTATTATGTTGAGAACGATCATACGAGCACCATGCCCTAACCGACTGAGGTAACTGGGCAGTTTGTGTTCTTAGAGTGTTGAGTGTTTTAAATCATGAAACGGTATTGACTTTTTTAAAAGGTTTTTGCTGCATCAAGTGAGATGATCACGTGGTTCATTCTGTTAGATTATTACATGGATTGATATTCGTATGTTGCACCATTCTTGCATTGCAGGAGTAAATCTCTTGTGGACATGATGTATGATCCTTCTCATATGGCTTTGAATTTAATTTGCTAGTTTGTTTAATTTTTTTATTTTTCAGGATTTTGCCTGTGATTCATCAGAGATATTGTTCTATAGTTTTCTCATTGTGTCTTTTTTGTCATTGTTTTTAAAGACTAGTCAACTACAGTCTTGAGAAGGGATAGGAGTAGAACAGGAGATTAATTTGTAACTGATCGTGAACAATCAGTTGTAATATCTCATTACTTTCAGACAAGCCTCTTCTAATGTTTTTGCCTGGCTTTGTTGTGTTGGTCATTTTGGCATCATAGAATGAGTTTGGAAGTGTTCCCTCCTCTTTAATATTTCAGAAGAGTTTGAGAAGGATTGGCTTTAACCAACTTCTTTAAATGTATGGTAGAATTCTGAGAGCCGAGCCCATGGTGCACTCAGGAGAGTGTGACGCTGGGAGCACAGCAGCTCTCCCGCTGCGGGTTTGGATCCTATAAAGGGATGGCCGGTGCGCTCACTGGCTGAGCGCGGTGTGGCCGGTCTGAAAAAGGACAAAAAAAAAAAAAGAATTCTCCACTGAAACCGTCTGGTTCAGGACCTATCATTTTGAGAGGTTTTTAACTACTAATTCAATCTTTTTACAAGTTACAAGTCTGTTTACTTTTTCTGTTTTTTTATGCTTAAGTCTTGGTAAGTTGTGTTTCTAGGAATTTATTCATTTCTTCTTTATTTATTTGTATAGAATGGCTTGTAATATTTTTGTTCCTCTTTTTGATTTTAGATTTTTTTTTTCCTTTTTGTCTTTTTTTCATGTCTGGCAACGGATCGCAACCCTCAGTGTCACACCTGTACCGGACTGGGACTGGCAACGGAATCGCAACCCTCAGTGCTGCACCCGCACCATGCTCAGCCAGTGAGTGGGAACCGGTCTGTATGTGGGATCCGAACCCTCCGCAGCTGCGCTCCCAAGCGGCGCACTGTAGCAGTGCGCCACCGGGCTGGCCCTTGATTTTAGGTTTTTAAGTTGTTTTTTTTCTCTTAGTTAATCTCCCTAAGAGTTTGTCATTTTTCTTAATCTTTAAAAAGTATCAGCTCTGGGCCGGCCCGGTGGCACACTGGATAGTGCGCTGCTTGGGAAGTGCGGTGGCGCTCCCACCTGAGAGTTCGGATCCCACATACAGACCAGTTCCCGCTCACTGGCTGAGCGAGGCGCGGGAGCAACACCGAGGGTTGCGATCCCGTTGCCAGTCCCCGGTCCGGTATGGGGGCAACACTGAGGGTTGCGATCCGTTGCCGGACACAGAAAAAGAAAAAAAAAAAAAAAAAAAAAAAAAAAAAAGTATCAGCTCTTAGTCTCATGACTTTCTCTAGTGGTTTTCTATTCTTTATTTCATTTCTCTCCTAATTTATACTATTTCATCTTTTCTGTTATCTTTTTCTTATTTGAGGAATAAAGTTAGGTTCTTGATTTGATTTTTTTTTCTATTTTAATGTAAGCATTTAGAGTTATGAATTTTTTTTATTAGCATTGCTTCTGTTGCACTCCATGAGTTTTGGCGTGTTGTATTTTTCTTTTCCTTTATTTCAAGATGTTTTCTATTTTTTCCTTTGATTTCTCGTTTGACTCATTGGTTATTTTAGAGTGTGTTGTTTCATTTCTACTCCTGTGTGGGTTTGCCAATTTTCCTTCTGCAATTGATCTCCAGTTTTATTGCATTGTGATGGGAAAAGATTCTTTGTATGATTTTAGTCTTTAAAAATTTTTCAAAATATATTTTTTGTTCTAACATGATGTCTTTTCTGGGAATTTTTCTTTGTTCACATAAGAAAAATTTGTATTTATTCTGTTTAGGTTATGTTTTATGTGTAAGTCAGTTAGGTCCAGTTATGTAGTGTTGTCTTTGACATCTATTTCCTTATTGATTTTCTGGTTTTTTGTTTGTTTCTGTTTTCAATCCATTCTTGAGGTGGGGCACTGAAATTTCCTACTATTCTTGTGGAACTATCTATTTCTTCCTTGAATTCTGTCAAAGTTTGCATTATATATGTAGGAGTTCTGATGATTGCTCTTTATATATTTGTAATTCTTGCATCTGCTCAGTTAATTGACACTTATTATTTAATAACGTCCTCATTTGTCTCATAACAGTTTCTGACTTACAGTCTAGTATGTTTGGTATCAGTATAGCCACCTCTGCTCTCTTTTCATTACCATTTACATGAGACATCTTTTTCCAATCTTTCCATTTCAGCCTGTGTGGATCCTTAAAGGTAAAGTAATTCTCTTGTTAACAGAATGTATTTATAACCCATTTTTCTCTTTGTTCATCTAATCTATGACTTCTGATTGTGGAGTTAAGCCATTTACATTTAAAGTAATCACTGATAGGGAAGGCCTTACTACTGCCATTTTGTTACATGTTATCTGCATGTAGTGTAGATTTTTGAGCTTCATTTCTTTCTTAGTGCACTCTTTTGTTTGAATGATTTTTTTGGTGGTGATATGCTTTGATGCCTATCAAATTTCCTTTGTGTATATCTTATAGATAGGTTTTTGTAGTTACCTTTGCAGGTACAAAAAACATCTTAAAGTTGTATCATTCTGTTTTTAACTATAAAAACTTAACGTCAATCACATACCTCTACTACTCCTTTATGGTTTCAATCCTCCTTTATGTTCTTGATGGCAGAATCTACGTCTATATATGTTCAGTCCTATTTTTTTTTTCTTTTAAATTTTTATTTTGTCAGTATACAATGTGGTTGATTATTATGGCCCATTACTGAAGCCTCCCTCCCTCCACCCTCTCCTCCCTCACACCCAACAATGTCCTTTCCATTTGCTTGTTGTAACAACTTCAAAAAAATGTAGTTGTTATATCTTCTTCCCCCCCCACCCAGTTTTTGTGTGTGTGTGTGAATTTATTTATTTATTTTTAGCTCCCACCAATAAGTGAGAACATGTGGTATTTCTTTTTCTGTGCCTGACTCGTTTCGCTTAATACAATTCTCTCAAGGTCCATCCATGTTGTTGCAAATGGCAGTATTTCATTCGTTTTTATAGCTAAGTAGTATTCCATTGTGTAGATATACCACATTTTCCATATCCACTCATCCGATGATGGACATTTGGGCTGTTTCCAACTCTTGGCTATTGTAAAGAGTGCTGCAATAAACATTGGGGAACACGTATATCTTCAACTTGATGATTTCCATTTCTCTGGGTATATTCCCAGCAGTGGGATAGCTGGGTCATATGGCAGATCTATCTGCAATTGTTTGAGGAACCTCCATACCATTTTCCATAGAGGCTGCACCATTTCGCAGTCCCAGAGTTCATTTTTCTCTGTAATTTCACCAACAT
>NW_007734228.1:48685-49099 GCF_000696425.1 Galeopterus variegatus | reverse complement strand
TTAACTCAATTCCTAAGTATTTTATTTTTTTGGTGGCTATTGTAAATGGTCAGGCTTTCTTCATTTCTCTTTCTGCTTGTTCACTATCGGAGAAAAGAAATTCTACTGATTTTTGTGTGTTGATATTGTATCCTGCTACTGCACTGAAATCATTTGTCATCTGCAAGAGTTTTTTTGTAGAGGCTTTGGGCTGTTCGATATATAGGATCATGTCATCTGCAAAGAGGGACAGTTTGACTTTATCTTTTCCAATCCGGATGCCCTTTATTTCCTTCTCTTCTCTGATTGCTCTGGCTAGTACTTCCAATACTATATTGAATAGGAGTGGTGAGAGTGGGCATCCTTGTCTAGTTCCTGTTCTCAAAGGAAAAGCTTTCAGCTTTTCCCCATTCAGGATGATGTTGGCAGTGGGTT
>NW_007734228.1:44227-48262 GCF_000696425.1 Galeopterus variegatus | reverse complement strand
TATATGGCTTTAATTATGTTGAAATACATTCCGTCTATACCTAACTCATAGAGGGTCATTTTCATGAATGAATGTTGAATTTTATCAAATGCTTTTTCAGTATCTATAGAGATGATCATATGGTCCTTGTGTCTGGCTTTTTTAATATGGTGTATCACATTTATTGATTTGTGTATGTTGAACCAGCATTGCATCCCTGGGATGAATCCCACTTGATCCTGGTGAATAATTTTACGTATGTGTTGCTGTATTCTGTTTGCTAGTATTTTAGTGAGGATTTTTGCATCTATATTCATCAAGGATATTGGCCTGTAGTTTTCTTTTTTGGTTATATCTTTACCTGGTTTTGGTATCAGGATGATGTTTGCTTCATAGAATGAGTTTGGGAGATTTGCGTCTGATTCAATCTTTTGGAATAGTTTGTAAAGAATTGGTGTTAATTCCTCTTTGAATGTTTGATAAAATTCTGCTTATGTTCAGTCCTATTAACACAAATTTACAATGTTTTTCTATTCTTTGCTTTTTTAGTGTTAGGAAATTATTAAAAGTTGAGTTACAAACAAAAAGTATAATAATACAAGTTTCTATACTTATTTATTCATTTATTTTTACTGGAGAACTATGTGTCTGTGTGGGTTTGATGTACTTTTTAATATGTTTTTGTTTCAACTTCAAGGATTTGCCTACAGATTTCTTGTAGGGCAAATCTAGAATGTGTTTGAAGTCCCTCAGCTGTTCTTCATCTGGAAACATCTACATTTCTCCTTTTTAAATTTAATTTTGTTTCAGATTTTTTAAAATTTGGGGGGGATTTTTATGTTGTACCACGTCATGTTCTGAAATATGTATTCATAGGGAAAGGATTAAATTGAGCTGATTAACATATGCATGATTTCACATGCTTAATTTTTTTTTTATGGTGGGAGCTCTTAAAAATTACTCCCAGTGATTTTCAAGTATACAGTACATTGTTATTAACTATAGTCACCTCATTGTAAAATAGGTTTCTCTAGATTGCTCCTTTATTTTTGAAAGAGAATTTTGCAAAATATGGTATTCCTGATTGACAAGTTTTTCTTTCACCACTTTAAACATATCCTACTGCCTCCTGCACTGCTAGCTTTCTGCTAAGAAACAGGTAATGTACAGGTTTTCTTGTATATGATGTTTCTTTTCTTCTGTGCTCTCAAGACTTTCTTCACTGAGTTCTGATAGTTTTTTTCTAATGTGTCTATGTGATCTCTTTGGTTTCATTTTAGTTAGAGTGGATTGAACTTCTTGATCTTGTGTATTCGTTTTGTTCCTCCAACTATGGAAGTTTTTGGCTATTATTTCTTCACACGAGCACTCTGTATCTTTCTGTTCTTTCTGTGGGACTGCCATAATATGTATATTTGTGTGCTTGCTGGTATCCCAAAAGTCTGTTAAGCTTTGTTTGCTTGTCATTTTCTTATTTTGCTCCGCAAATTTAATGATATTCATTAATTTGTCTTCAAGCTTGTTTGTTCTTTATTTTGCCTTATTTACTCTTTCTGCTCTTAAATTATCCTAGTAACATTTTAAATTTATTTAATGTATTTCAGCCCCAGAATTTTGATTTTGTTCTTTTTAATAGTTTGTCTCTTTGTTGGAATTCACATTTTGTTCATATAACTTTTTAGAAATTTTTATTTATTTTTCTATCTTCCGTTTTAGTTCATTGAATGACTTTAAAAGACAGTTGTTTCAAATTTTTTTCAAGTTAAATTCAGAGGGCTTCAGTTCTTTAGGCTCTCTTCTTGAGAAGAGTATTATTATTTGGCAATGTTTTCCTATCTTTTTATAGGACTTCTAATGTTTGGTTGTGATCTGGGTATTTAAAAAAACAGCCATCTCTTCCAGTGTTCATAAACAAACTTCCTACGGAAAAGACCTTTGCTAATTAGCTAGGGTTAAGTTGTTTTGACTTTTCACTCCTTTTCTGGGGTTATGTTTTTGCTGACCTTGTCATATATGCATTTACTCCAGTATATTTGGCTGATTAATTTTTTTTTCCGAAGAGACTTATCTGCTCTTTCTCAGAAGCCTTCACTAGCTCTTGTATTTTTCTGCCTGTAGTCACTTCCTTCGTTGATTCCCCAACCATCCTGGCACTGGAGAACACATGCTGCTCTAATCTACTGCAGAGCCCACTTTTATTTCAAGTAGGATCTAAGCTAATACACAGACTATTCCATTGTTTCTTTCAATAATCCCGCTCAGATGAGAGAGAATTTAGTCCCTTATGCACATGCCCACACAAAGCAAGAATGGTGTAATTTTCACTTTTTTCTTCCGTCCTGAGAAGAAAATATTGAAGGAACCCTCTACACTTTGGAGAAAATTTCCACAAACTTTCTTACCCTCCGTTGCTCAATTTTGTATTGGTCAGTTTATTATTGTGGTACTACAGCTTTCTTACTGATTTTTAGACTTTTCCTGAAGCCAGTATCCTTATGATGTTTTCATTCATACGTTGTCATTAAATCGGTATCTCTATGTGGTAAGGAGGGCTTGTTATTTCCTAGTCTGCCATCTTGCTGACATCACTGCTCATGCCTTGATTATGCAGGAGTTTGTGTTCAGAGGTTCAGTGAGATGATTTCCAATAATATAGGAGCCAGCTGAAGAGACACTATTATATAACAAGTAAGGAGACTTACCTTCAAATTTTTAATATGGCAAAATTGTTTCAATTTTTTGTTTTTCAAATGTATTATATAATTAATATTGTAGTTAGTGAATTTGTTTTTTCTTTCCCCCACTAATATGATTGAGGTCAGACCTCCTCAATAGCTTTCTGCTAGCTTTGTTTTCCAAAACATCTCTTTCTACCCAGCCAGGGAATCATCATTCTGCCCCCATGGTCTCCTACATTGTTGTATTCTTGATAAAGTTTCATTGTATCTCTGTGTATGTGGACAGAAATAAGTCATCCATCTCTTCTTCATGGCCATTTTCAGGTTTTTCTCCCAGGTCTTCTTAAGAATTTTCATGCAGGTATCCTGGAATCTGTATGTAGCATTTTATTGAATACATGCCTAGAAATAGAAGTCATGGAATATTCAGTTTGATAAATTTCACAGTAAATATTTTAAGACATGTAAAATTGCTTTCTTCCCATGTCATCACACCGCCTCCCTTTGACTCTCTTCTGTTTTTGTCCCACAAACATAATGTACCTCTGGTAATTAAGCAGTTTAAGGAATGGATTAAGCAAAGTACCTCTGGTAATTAAGCAAATTAAGCAATGGATATTATAGTTCCTGCTAAATCAATTTATCTTTTTTTCAAAATTCAGAATGTTAAGTGCTTTAGTACAATTACATTCTCACAAACTTTCATGCACAGTGTCTGCTCCTGCATGTTCATTACTCCCTGCCATCTACTCTTGCTCTTCCTTTGTACTGGCCTTCCCTCACATGGTACCTTGACCTGACTGGATTATACTACTTCCTAGCATACTGACTTTGTGCTCCCGAACACGCCCACTTTCACAGGACTCCTTCACCCTCCACACTACTCTATGTAAGGTAGGACCCTACTCATACAGTAGAAAGCTTTTCAGGACATTGCCTTAATCTGTGTGTGCAGGGGGTGATGATTCACCTATCATCACCCAGGAGGGATGATGAGTAACGCTATTGGCAATATGGCTCAGCAATTTTATCTCCCTTGAAGTATTTCTTTCTATGCTCCTTGCATTTGCAGTGACTTAGTGTTTTTGCTACTTCTTAAGTGTACAATCATGTTTAAGAACATACCATGTGATGCTGCAGGCAAAGGATCAAATCCTATTTCGCTCCGTTTCTGTGTAAATTGGGTTAGATACACGAACACTGTGGGCCTGCTTTTCTTACTTGAAAAATACCGATAATTTTTTTTTTTTTTTTTGTCTTTTGTCTTTTTCCGTGTCCGGCAACGGATCGCAACCCTCAGTGTTGCCCCCGTACCGGACCGGGGACCGGCAACGGGATTGCAACCCTCGGCGTTGCTCCCGCCCCTCCCCCAGCCCAT